>NC_064561.1:111590697-111890697 GCF_937001465.1 Orcinus orca
TGGCTTCAGGAACTACAAAAAGCTTATTTTTTGGTGCAAGTTGATTGAAGTAATCTACTCCTGTGGGCTTTGAAGGGACTTGATTTCTCCAGTGAGAAATAAGAGCTTGCGGTGACACAAGAGCCCACAAAGGTACCAATACTGCCTTGGATTTGGCCAAATGCAGAAGACATCAGCTTTGATCAGGTATACCTACTACCTGCTTTGCCACAAATGAAAATTCCTTAGATAAGTTCAGTTATCTGTACAACCTGGACAGTCTCCCACTCAGGGCAACCTCCCTACCTCTTACTTTTCTGAGAAAATGAAAGTCAACAGATACTCTTCAACTGACTGTTTTTGATTTCTGTTTGCATTAGTCCACTGAAACAACTCTCACTGAAGTCCCTAATGACTTCCTGGATGCTATATCAAGCAGATCATTTTCATAGCAATAGCAAAAATGTAGAGGCTACCCAAATTCAAATCCCTGATGTTTCACTTACTAGCTGTGTAACATTGGCAGTTTACTTCACCTCTCTGTTCTTCAAGGTCCTCGTATGCAAAATTATGACAATCTCTTAGGGTTTCTGTAAATATCAAATAAATTAATCCATACCAAATGCTAAGGATAGTGCTTGGCAACTTGTAAGCACTAAACAGAGGTTAGTTATTTTTAATTATGGATGCACTGATTCCATCAGCATTCTACAGTGATTACCATGCTTCCTAAAACATTCTCTTCCCTGATTTCACATCAAGTTAAATGATAATCACAAGTGGTTCCTGAATTCTATCCACATCCAATCTACTTACCCTGCTTTAGACTACTCTGATGGGGTTACAGCAGACGTGTGTGTGTTTGTGTGTGTGTGTGTGTGTGTGTGTGTGTGTGTGTATCTTCTATCCATCCATCCATCCATCCATCTATCCATCCATCCATCCATCTATTGATAAATAGATACAGATATCTCCACACAGCTCTATCATATACACAGGGTGATCTTGTTCCTATGCAAATCTGTCTATTCACCCCTCTATTCAAAACTATTCAATACTTTTTAAACTAGTCTTAAAATAATGCAAAATCTCTTAAAGTGGCCTTGAATGGTCTGACCCAAATCTATATGTATTCAGCCTCTTCTCATAGCCAGCTACCCCTTTCTCTCTTGTCTCTATTCTTGAGACCTTATTTTTGTCCTTTTTATTTACCATCTTCTTCCTGCCATGAGGACTATGCCTGAAAAGATTTTCTCTCCCTTCTTTGACTAAATAGCCCTCACTCATTCATCAGATCTCAGGTCAATGACCGTATTTTTAGAGTGGTCTTCTGGGACTTTCCTGCCTATTTCAAACACCACTATTATATGCGCTCGGAGAAATATTTATTTGAAGGAAAGGTAAGTTATCCCATTTTCAAGTTTATATTTTATTGGTGTGACCTAATATTTGTTCATCTGCATGAGACTAAATCCCATGAGGGCAGAGTTGTGTTGGGTTGTGATCATTACTGTCTGCTAGAACCTAGCACCATGCTGAATGAATGCATTTACAGTGTCCCTTGTCTTTGAGTTTAGTAGATGGTGGGCTGAGTTCAGATGCTAGTTCATTTCCTTGTATATATTTGTCATATTTTACCTTGTATAAATTCCGTTTACACTCTGCTTATTTCCTATGCCAAAATAAAAGCTCTTTGAAGGCAGCTATTTTCTGTTCTTCACATTTGCACCATTTATTGATTTCCTACTGCTGCTGTAACAAGTTGCCATAAACTTGGTGGCTTCAAACAACACAAATGTATTCTCTTACATTTATCAAGTCCAAAATAGGTCTCACTGGGTTGAAATCCACAAGTTGTCAGGATTATGTTCCTTCCAGAGGCTTTGGGAGAGAATCCATTCCCTTGTCTTTTCTGACTTCTAGAGGCTACCCACATTTCTTGGCTTGTGGCCTTCTTCCATCTTCAAAGACAGCAATGGCCATTTGAGTCTCACATCTCATCACGGATTCTCACTCCTCCAACTATTCTTTCACTTAACAGGACCCTTGTGATTATTTTGAGCTCACCTGGATAATCCAGGATTCTCTCAAAGTCAGCTAATTAGACACCTTAATTCCATCTGCAACCTTAATTCCTTTTGCATGTGATAAAATATATTCACATGTTCTGAGAACTAGGGTGCAGGTCATTTGGGGGTTAATTATTCTGTCTACCATAGACCTCAACAGCACTTGACACAGTATTTTGCATATAGAAGGCGATCCAGAAACATGTGATATAAAATGAACTATTTGACAAAATTTAGAATCATATCATCATTATATCATGTAACACACTAGTTTAGAATGGATCTTCAGGGGCCAAGCAGATCTTCAGTTTACAGGTAAGGAAAGAGAAGAGGTTTGAGGAAGTACTGTACATCACGTATCTCATGCATGGCAAAATTCAGATGCTACCAAAACTTCTATTCCTAGTCTAGGGTTCTTTCTTTCATATTATTATTAACCAAAGTTGAAAAGAATATGTGATATCTCATTGTAGTTACAAAAGTTTGATTTCAAGCTTTCAGTTGTCTCTGAAATTTTCTGCAAAATAGAAAAATGTTTGTCTAATAGGCCATCTTGCCTGGCAGGAAAAAAGCAAGAACAGTTTGAACTTGTAAACAGAGATACTCAAGTGCCATAATAACCATCCTCTTTAAGTAAGACCTTTTGATACTCTCACACAGTCTACAAGGGATCTATTACACAGGATTTGTTTTAGAAGAATTTCAAGGATTGATGAAATCTTAAGAATATTTTAAATTAGAATAATCTATGCAAACACAACATTCACAAGGATGTTAGGCAAATATTTACAACTATTATATTTGCCAACAGGCAGAGTAATTATTTAGAATTTATGTCAGATACCAAACAAAATTGAGTGGTTTTTAAGAGAAACACTAAAGTATCGTGTAACTAAAAGAGAACTAGGTGATGATGTGAATCATAACTCAGCCACTTATCCATCATTTCTTCAACTCTAAAATGACATGAAATCACCTGCTTCAAAGGGGTGTTTTGAGTGTGAAGTGTTGTATGTGGAAACAGCAACAAGGTACTGAATTTATGGAAGGCACCAAATTTTTACTTCCCCCTCCTTCTCTTTCCACATCTAAAAATGAATAATAGGTCATTCAAATTCATGCAAGTTATACGGGATTTTTTAAGTGTGATTACAAATTTGATATATAATACACATTTTTCACTCTCCTTTAACTGCCAAATGGTGACATAATATAGGATAATGGAATCCGACTAATCTGGTTTTATATCCTGGATCTCTCATTTTGTCCTCAAGTAATTTAGTTTCTATGTTTTCTACATCTTATTTGTAAAATTTCTCATAGAAGTTACTGTGAGAATTTAACAAAATAGTCCATGCATCGCTCTTAGTCTTCTCAACAAATGCCAGCTCATGTTTTTCTCTTACAGTAAGTGGCATCTTCCCACTCCTCTGCTTTTCTATTCTTGCCACCCAGTGTACCTATCTCCTTTGTCCTAAATAATTCTGAGGGACTGCTCTGCTATTGAGAGTCCCCCCCCTCCAATCATTCTGAGATTGGAGGCATGTTCTCCAAGCATGGATCTGCTCATGTGACTGTTCTGTCCTCAGATATTCCACAGTCTCACTAGCAACCAAATAAGTTCATGGACTTTTTTTTTGGAGTATCAGCCCAACTCCAGCCATCATCTCAGAGAATTTCCCCCTCAAGAATGAGCCCAGGGATAAAACACTCACTCAAGCTGAAACTAAGATTTTCCCCTTGTGGAATCTGACAATGAGTTGAAGGGACATCATTAAGTCTCTCAGTGCTAAAGAGATCAAAGAGCTAAAATCCAGAACACTGAAGATCAGAGCCAGCTGGTTTGTGAGATACACCAGGATATTGATATTAAGTTCTCTTTGTTTATAATAATTGACTGTATTTTATTTACTTCAAAGAGAAAGTGACTTGACCAAGACAGTCACAAATCAAATGTCCAAGTCTTCTCAACCTTGTCCCTTTCATACCTTCTTTGAGCCAATTATTTGTTCCATTTATAGGTCTCTTGCTTGTTTCTGTACTGAGCGAAACTGTACTAGTTTTCAATCATAGCTCTCTGTCAGGAATATTCTGTTTTAGTTCTACATTTCTCTGAATATGGATGTTACTCCTTTTTAATCACCTCCAATGTGATTAAATGTTTTTCTAGTAATAGAACATACCTTCTAAACCTCATAACCTGTGTTCTTATGATTATTTATATTATTCTGACCTTTGTTTTTACTTCTCCCCATTTTTTCCACATTTATCTTTATGAGACAAATTAAATATTTTTTATTCTGAAAAGGAATATAAAAATCAAATATTCAATTACAGCTTTACATTACTGAAATTTTATCTCATGTCATATGACTAAGCTCCTTTAACATATATTATTTTATATTGTCTGATGGCCAGAATAGTGTTTTATACATCATAGACTTATATAAACTTTTTATATATTTACTACTCTATTCACTTAAATGATATCTATAATAACCTTTATGTTTTTGAAATATATAAACCATTTAATTGAATTCATGACTAGTGTATATATAAGAGGCTGTTTTCACCTCTAAAAGTATTACATTCAGGCACCAAATCATTTTAAACCATTGGTATTGTTATATCTTGGAGCTCTAGCAAGTTCTCATGCTTGGTGTCTTAGAGACCAGTTACAAGTTCTTTAAAGTATATGGCAATGCAACCTCAACTTCTGCCAACACTTTCTTTTCTTCTTTCTTATCTAGGGCCTCTATCTTAGGGAGAAATTATATGATTCTTCTTAATATTTGTTAAAGGAAAAAAATAATAATGATAAAAAAGTGAATTTATGCTCTATGTTTATTTTTTTGATAACTTTTTAGGTTTCTGCATCCAGAGCAGTTTTTGTCCTAGATGTCCCTATATGATAATATAATCACTTCTTGCCATATCTTCTTTTATTCCCATACCCCTATCCTATGGGGTATTCTGACTTATTTGATCACCTTCTAATAAGAGTGCAATATGGTAGCTAACTTTTATCCCTACAGAAAGAATATATTGAAATTGAAAAGGTTCTAAAAACAGAACCTAAAGATGTTAGTGGTATCATTATGGCTGTATATAATTGGTATATTACTTTTTGTTTGAGTGCTATACAAGCACAGTGAAACAGCTTGTAACAGGTTGTTCAAATTATCTCCTTCTGTGTAACAAAGTATCCCAAACCTTAGTGGCTTAAACCAATGGCCATTTTAGTGTCTCTCCACAGGCCTGTGCTCTGCTGAGCAATTCTCTGCTCTTCCTGGTGCTGACTGAGATCACTTGATCATATTCAGCTGGCAGATGGGCTGGTCTAGAGGGCCTGGTATCATGTGGGGATTAATGAAAGGCTAGTCTCAGCACCAGAGGCCTGTCTGGTGGGACAGTGGCAAGAATTGAAGGGGCTGAGATTTTATGCAACTTGTAAGTGAACAAGTTAGACTGTCACAGTTTAATGAATGCCTGTAGAAGAAATGAAACTCTTGGGTCACAGATAAATGACTCTACGACTCATAGCACAGGAAGCACCATCAACATCCACATATTTGTATCCGTTCTCCATGTCTTCAGGTCTCACAGGCTAAGGCAAGTAGACCAACACACGCAGTAAAAGTTGTGTTCTGTGAGAAAAATTCTAAACTTGGATAACCTAAATTTTTCGTAATGGTTGGTAAGCATGCTTGCCCTCTGCTCTGAGGGAGACACTATCCACATCTTTCAAGACTGTTCATTGCAAAAATGTTACTGAAAAGACAGTCACCCCAAAATGAGGATCAGTGACTCTGCTCATGAGACATGCAGAAACACTAGAGACCCATGGCTAATTTCCTCTCAACAAATGGTCTTTGATTTCTTACATGGCTGCTCAGGGCTCACAGAGAGAGTGTTCAAGATGCCCTCCCTAGTAGAAGCTATAAGGCTTCTTTATATCCTAGCCTTAGAGATCCCATGGTATCACTTCTGTCATGTTCTATGTCAAATGAGTCACCAAATCTAGCCCAGACTTAAGGAGAGGGAAGTTGGACTCTACCTCTTAACCTGAGGAATAGCAGAGCATCTGCACCATATTGAACTACCTCACACGTTTTATGTTTGGCTATATCAAATAATATTATAACACAATAGTGTAAGTAAACACTAGGCAGATATGTTTACTGTTATTCCCCTTGAAAGTCTATGTATGCATTGATTAAGAAACACTGATCTAGACCTCCCGCCTCGACTGGCTGCGCGGGCGGCGGGGACATGGGTTCGAGCCCTGGTCCAGGAAGATCCCACATGCCAGTTGCAGAGCAACTAAGCCCGTGCACCACGACTACTGAGGCTGTGTTCTAGAGCCCGTGAGCCACAACGACTGAGCCTGCGTGCCACAACTACTGAAGCCCGCGCGCCTAGAGCCTGTGCTCCACAGCAAGAGAAACCACCGCCATGAGAAGCGCATGCACCGCAATGAAGAGTAGCCCCCACTCGCCACAACAAGAGAAAGCCTGTACACAGCAACGAAGACCCAATGCCGCCAAAAATAAATAAATAAATAAAATAAATTTATTAAAAAAAAAAAAAGAAACACTGATCTAATGCATCATAACAATTTTACAGATAAGATCACAGGGATTAGGAAGATGGAAAAGCTCACTAAAATTCACATGTTGAAAGTAAGAGAGACAGAAATAGAACCAAGACTCCAATTTGTTGGAAGCCTTTCCTAACATATTACAATGTGGTATAAATACTTTTTATTAGATTATAAATGATATATGCTGTGTTTTAAAATTGAGTCCCATGAGCTGAGAAAATCTGTTGAAGTTTAGAAATAGATCACTAGAAATTTCCTGTTTTATTATGCACTAGAAAGGCATTGTACTGTAACCAATAAATATTCTATAATTTAATATTAAACAGTAGTTTAAGAAGAGGTAAGAACAGCCAATGATTTGAATCAAAGTATATTTGTGGGTGTAAAGCAATGCCAAATTTTATGTATACAGACAATCTACAAACTAATGACAAAGTTCTAACAAGCAAAAACTTAAAATCAAGAGCTGCTTTTTTGAATAATTTTGAAAAATTTTTTGAACAATTCAACCAACTCAACAAATATCATAACTAATTAACTCAAAACAACACAAAAAATAGGTTCCAAATATTCCATTTGTTTTTCTGTAACTGGTTGAATTGGCATAAATTCAGTGATATTACCTGAAAATTATTGGTTATGATAATTTTCAAATATTGATGGCTTACTGACAGAAAATTTGAGTTATCAATTATTCTTTTATCTGTGGTATTTAATGTAAAGTTTATCCAAACTTCTAAAAGTAGACCTTGAATAGAGAAAAAGAAGGTTTGAGAGTCAAGTAAAGATATCTCCAAAATTTATAAGCAGCTCATGCAGCTCAATAACAAAAAAACTAAGAACCCAATCCAAAAAAGGGCAGAAGACCTAAATAGACATTTCTCCAAAGAAGATATACAGACTGCCAACAAACACATAAAAGAATGCTCAACATCATTAATCATTAGAGAAATGCAAATCAAAGCTACAATGAGATATCATCTCACACCAGTCAGAATGGCCATCATCAAAAAATCTACAAACAATAAATGCTGGAGAGGGTGTGGAGAAAAGGGAACACTCTTGCACTGCTGGTGGGAATGTGAATTGGTACAGCCACTATGGAGAACAGTATGGAGGTTCCTTAAAGAACTACAAATAGAACTACCATATGATGCAGCAATCCCACTGCTGGGCATATATCCTGAGAAAACCATAATTCAAAAAGAGTCATGCACCAAAATGTTCATTGCAGCTCTATTTACAATAGCCTGGAGATGGAAACAACCTAAGTGTCCATCATCGGATGAATGGATAAAGAAGATGTGGCACATATATACAATGGAATATTACTCAGCCATAAAAAGAAACGAAATTGAGCTATTTGTAATGAGGTGGATAGACCTAGAGTCTGTCATACAGAGTGAAGTAAGTCAGAAAGAGAAAGACGAATACCGTATGCTAACATATATATATGGAATTTAAGGAAAAAATGTCATAAAGAACCTAGGGGTAAGACAGGAATAAAGACACAGACCTACTGGAGAATGGACTTGAGGATATGTGGAGGGGGAAGGGTAAGCTGTGACAAAGCGAGAGAGAGGCATGGACATATATACACTACCAAATGTAACGTAGCTAGCTAGTGGGAAGCAGCTGCATAGCACAGGGAGATCAACTCATGCTTTGTGACTGCCTGGAGGGGTGGGATAGGGAGGGTGGGAGGGAGGGAAACGCAAGAGGGAAGAGATATGGGAACATATGTATATGTATGACTGATTCAGTTTGTTATAAAGCATAAACTAACACACCATTGTAAAGCAATTATACTCTACTAAAGATGTAAAAAAAAAAATCAAAAGCAGTAATAATGTAGGTTATATCGAAGTTGACTTAATTTGATTATCTAACATCATTAATTCTAGGCTGCATTCTAACAGCATAGTTGTACATCTTTTTCAGAATCCCAAATCATCATAATCAACTTTTACTAACCTACTATACCTCTCAGTACTATGAATTAATTCTTTCAACTATACTTGCACAAAAATAATAGCAGTCATAAGTAATATCATATATAAGCACTGCAGATAATAAAAAGAGAAGACAGGTGATTTCTCCTTCAGCACAGGACTGAGTAACTGTTACTGGACTTAACTACCTACCATGAAAAAATATAAAACCAGACAAAATGTATAAGGCAGCTTTTTCCAGACACTAGAAAACAGCACAGTACAATTATCCTTGAGATAAAGGAAACAGGTAAAGCCCATTGTCACCAGACATCAGAAATCAGCAATTTACTAAATGTGATAAACACCAGACTGAAGACTGTAGTAGAAAGGGTCAATAAACTTGAAGATATACTAATAAATAGTATCTAATCTGGAGAAAGAGAGAAAGAAAAAGAGAGAGAAAGCCTTAGTAACATTAAGAACAGTAACAAGTGATCAAAATTACATGTATTGGAGTTCCAGGAAAGGAGAGAAATAATGGGGCAGACACACACAGACACGTACAGAGACAAAAAACAACAGTGAATGACAAGCCTAAAGCAATAATGGATAAAATTTCCCCAAACTTTGGTGTGAGGGACTTCCCTGGTGGCGCAGTGGTTAAGAATCCGCCTGCCAATGCGGGGACATGGGTTCGAGCCCTGGTCTGGGAAGATCCCGCATGTCGCGGAGCAACTAAGCCCGTGTGCCACAACTACTGAGCCTATGCTCTAGAGCTCACGCGCCACGACTACTGAGCCCATGTGTGACAACTACTGAAGCCCATGCACCTAGAGCCTGTGCTCTGCAACAAGAGAAGCCACCACAATGAGAAGCCTGCGCACCGCAACAAAGAGTAGCCCCCACTCGCCGCAACCAGAGAAAGCCCATGCAGCAACAAAGACTCAACAGAGCCAAAAATAAATAAATTAATTTAAAAAAAAATTGGGTGGGAAAAAAATATCAATAGAATATAAAGAAAACCACAACTAGTCACATCACAGCAAACTCTTACAAATGAAAGACAAAAGAAGAATCTTAAAAACAAAGATAAAAAATGCATTGCATTCAGAAAAACAGTATGATATGTAATATAAATGATGGCTGACTTCTTATAACAATGTTGGCTAGAAGAAAACGGAATGACATCCCCAAAGTGTTGAATGAATAAAAATGTATCCTAAAATTTTGTAACCAGTGAAAAGGATAGTGAAATAAATTTATTTTAAGAAGAAAAAAGTTGAGAAAGTCTGTTGGAAATTCAGATTGATCAGAAAAATATTAAGAGCACTGGGAATCATAAATATATAGGCCAATTCAAGAGACTATGTTTAGTACTATAGTAAACAGTGATACATCAAGGAAGCATATCTCAGCAACCATGAAAAAATAATGCAAATAGACACAGCTAAAAAGCAAATAGAGTAATTAAAATGAAATACTAAAACTTATCAGATTATCTAAATGAAAGCAAGAATGAGGGACAGAAGAGACAAAAGAAAAACAATTATATTAAAAAAACAGAAAAATGGCTGATGAATCCAAATATCTAAATAATTACAGTATATATTTACATGCAAAACACTCACATTTAAAGCGGAGCTTTTTAGAATTAAAAATAGGACATAATTAAAAGCAGTTTACAAGAGATTTAGCTTAAATAAGCAGATGAGAATCTGGCTGGAAGTAAAGGAAGGAAAAAATGTATCATGGAAAAGGTGAGCATAAAAAAGCTGAGGTGGCTTTATTGATATCAAACAAACTGAAGACAAGAAGTTCAGGTGATCTGATGTGTCAACGTAGGGTCATCAGTTGTAACAAATGCACCACCCTGATGAGTGAGGTTGGTAATAGAGGAGGCCATACATGTGTGGGGTCAGGGAGGATATAGGAACTCTCTGTCCCTTCCTCTCAATTTTGCTGTGAATCTAACTGCTCGGAAAAAAAAAAAAATTAAAGTGTAAAAAATTGGTAAAAATAATTTGTATAGCAACTTCACAAAGGAAGATATATGAATGGCAAATAGCATGCGGAAAAGTACTCGATATCATTAGTAATCAGTAAAATTTAATTTAAAGCAAACTGAGATGCCATTACACACACACACACACACACACACACACACACATTAAAATGGCTAAAATTTTACAAACTGAGAACTCCAAAATTTAGCAAGGAGGTAGAGTAAGCAGAATTGTTATACGTTGTTAGTGGAATTTTAAAATAGTTTGAAAAACTATTTAGCACTTTTTCATAAGGCTAAATCTACACCAAGCCTATAACCAACAATTATACTCCTAGGTTTTAATATAAGAGAAATAAAAATATATGTACATCAAAATATTTATATGCATTTTATAGTTTTATTAACAATAGCTAAAACTGGAAACTACCCAACTCTCTGTCAATATGAATGGATAAACAAATTGTAGTATATGTATGTGATGGAGTACTATTCAGCATTAAAAATTGATTAATTAAAAAGGTACAAATTCATGCAATAACATGAATCACTCTCATTCAGCAGGCGGCTAATAAGAAGTAGTCTATGCAGACAGGAGAAAAATGATTAACAATTTGGAAAACCTGGGTGCTACTGCCAACTGGGTATTATAAGCTCTATGATCAAGATTTTGTAAAGTGAAGAGTTAGTACATATGTTATAAAATATCCTTACAAAAATGTCTATTTTAAACTTTACCCTTCAGTCTGACTTAGTGTTGAGGTTTCAGGACCATTCTTCAAAGTATAAAACACTAATCATGTACGTGAAAAAAATTATTTTGAGTGAAATAAACCCAATGAAAGAGTACCCACTGAATGATTTCATTTATGGGACTTTCAAGAACAGGTGAAACTAACCCATAATAATAGAAATCAGAACAGTGGTTGCCAATAGAAGGGTAGGAATTCACTGGTGGGAAACAATATTATATCTTGATTGAGGTGTTGGTTACAAGGGTGTATACGTTCATCAAAACTCATGAAATTGTCCACTTAAGAACTATGTATCTCAAAGCATTTAAATTTTACCTTAAAATATACAATTTAAAAGTGAATCCCTTCCTGACCACTGATTTGGATATTTAGCATAAATACCTTAAATATTAAGTCAACTGAATATATTTTTAACAGCCTGTAGCTATCACCTTGGAACAATTACTTATTGACACACACTTTATCCAAATCTTTGTGATGCAAAAGTTTGTTTTAACAGAAATAGTTTTAATATGTGTTGGCTAAGAGGACAGCTGGCCCGTAAAAGGATACTCCTTCCTTCATCCTTTCCTTTGCTACACATTTCAGAGAAAATGTCTCTAGAACTCTTTTTGCAACTCCCAACTGCTGGTTCTTGCTACTTAGCAGCAACATATAAAAATATTCAACACAAATACATATCCATTTGAGACATGACTCTACACAAAAAGGTGCTTTGTAAAAATTATGATGATGAGACATTCCAACTTTTTTCACTATTTATCCAAGAGAGTTTTAAAAAAGTACTTAAAACTCTGTGGGGGAAAAAAATGGGACACCATCCAGGACAGAATTATTTTTCTGTCTGCAGAGGCTTCTGGACTGAATGCTGTAAATAAAAAGCACCAGTTGTTCTGACTCATACTGTACATTTTAAAGTCAATAGATTTAAATATAGAGCAACATCAATGTTTAAAGTCATTTCTGTCCACTTAGTATAAGTGATGCCAAACTCATTTAAGGAAGGAATTTTTATTTCTTAATTTTAGAAGTCATTCTCGTTGGCCATTGTATTCATTAGACTGATATAGTTTTGTTTTATTTTCAGATGTGGAATTTTCAGCAGAATTCACAGAACGCAAAATTTGGTATTCCTTCAAAGCAATGCAGACAAAACATCTGCTTTTCATATATTCATTGGCAGATAGGTTTATTGAGATATTATATAAACATTAATAGAATTTAGGGAGGCCATTCAACTTTCCGAGAAGGGGATATTTATGACTGCCATTTTATAACTGTGAGCTATTGGGATTTTAACAAGACTTCAGAAAGAATGGATAGGTGTTTGCATATCAGTTTTACTATCTGGAGAGAGAAATTTATTTTTCAGTTCCTTTCCCAGTATGAGTTCTGATAAAGAGATTAAGATAATTTGGGAACCTGAATTCTTTGGACGATAAAAAAAAAAAAAACTATCAAGTTTCCTTTATTTGACTACTGGAATAATAAGTGCTCTATCATCTTACTTTCTATTTTCATAAGAATTTTATGTTTTCTCTTAGTGTATTATTTTTGGTATAGCAAAAAAGTATATAAACTGTAAAAGCCCCATTTCCATATCAACAGGCACCAAAGAATAATGATCTAAGATTTCTATATGTGTAATTACAGATATTTCATTTGTATATGTTTGTTACCACTTTAGATCAAGTTGTTTTTCTTTTTACCATTAAAATTTTCAATTAAAAATAAAATCTGGGTGGCGCAGTGGTTGAGAGTCCGCCTGCTGATGCAGGGGACACGGGTTTGTGCCCCGTTCCGGGAAGATCCCACATGCCGCGGAGCGGCTAGGCCCGTGAGCCATGGCCGCTAAGCCTGCGCGGCCGGAGCCTGTGCTCCACAACGGGAGAGGCCACAACAGTGAGAGGCCCATGTACCACAAAAAAAAAAAATAATAATAAAATCTGTGCCTCATGTCTTGATATGGAATTTTTTATAAGACTGCAAAAAATTTATCCTATAAGTTTGTCTTATGCTTCCATATTTTTGTAATTTTTCCACATATACATTTTTAATCCTATAAAAAGTTTGTTTCTATATGTTTTAAGTACAAGTAGGCTACCTTGTAGACTACTGTATAGCTGCATTCACTTGTCTTGCATGTTATTCTTCCTATAGGGAAAATCATGAAAAGGTAACAGAGTTAGAGATCATTTCAGGGCTACAGACATTTATTTATAGGAATAGTATAACTGATTTATCTCCATCAGATTGTATCATTGATATCTTATATAACTGATAATAGTTGATATGAAGTGATCTTCATCATAAAATATCCCCCACCCATTGGTTTACTTTCTGTATTTTATTTTGTCTCTTCCCCTGTTCTACTAAGAGAGCTGAAAAAGATACAACTGTTTTCATGGAGACCTCAACAAGTTTGAGCATACAGCTATTTAGAAAGGAGGTTTTAGGACATATTAGAGTAAGATGGAAAATAAATTTACAATTATGGTCTTAAAGAGGCATGGTGTTCATTACAAACTAAATGGTTTTCTAGTGCAGGTGTTAAATGAACTCATTTTAAAACACAAAATATTAGCTGCAATGCTATAGAATTTCTAAACAGAGTAAAGCTTCATTTTGAGATATATTTTCAAAACAGAGAATTGTATTGTGATTATCATTATCCATTGTAAGGCTTAAGTGAAAGTTTTTTTCATAATTAAATATGGAAGAGATTTAAAACCAACAAAATGACATTTATGATAATTTTTTAAAAATTACTTGCTGTAACCATGCATATATTTGTAGACACAAAGGCAAGGTCCCTAAAACTTTTACAAATTAAAACCAGTTTCTATCACATTGTAAAGTTCAATTTTCTTAAACAAAAAATTTTTATTTGTTTTTGTCTTCTTGGCTTTGGGGGGGCATTAAATCTGCTTAATTGCTACATAGTTCCAGCTGAACCACCTGCCAACTTGCTATTGGTATTTCTCCAATTAAAACTGTAATTAAATTTGCGATAAAATATAATTAACCTAAATTTTAGGCCAGATTTGAACCTCCCACTTTGCCCAGAAGGGCCAACGACTTTAAAGATTCATGCAAAATTCTAAAAATTAATAAGCGTGGGTCTCATGCTCCCTTAGTTACTGCATACTCTAAAGTTTGCAGATCTACTAAAAAGAACACTGGGAGGGATTGTTTGGTTGGTTGTTTTGTTTTGCTCTCTCTCTAAAAAATTATTTGATCACCTTCCCTTGCCTGTAAGCTATCTGAAATCAGACTTTCCAGAGTAAATTCTCTTTCTACCCTGCACATTCATACCAATAAAAGACAAGATCTTCTCATGAGTAAGAAAACATATAGTCCTTTGGACAACTAATAGATATGTAGAGTATGTATAGGAAAAAGTTTTCAAGGCTATATTACCCATCTTAATAATGATGAAACTTCATACATATATGTGACCTTTCCTCCATGGGAACAAAAATTAGGTACTGCTAAGGAACCATTTCAAAATACCCCTATATCTGTTTGAGAAGATAAAATAATTCTAAATCACATTTAGAATACATTTATTAACTTTTATCATTAAAATTTATAAAACTATATTTAATATTTGCTTGGTACTGATACTTAAGACAAATTTTTAAAAGAATACAATCTGCCTATCAAAAGTACAAGAGCATAAACAGACTGACAGTCCTAGGAATATTAAGTAAAAACCAGAGAAAGAGCTTGATAGTGTGATCAAAGAAAGAGGGAAAAAATCTGTACATAATTTAATAAAAGCCTTTAAGTAACATAATTTAAGAAGTTAAGAATCCACAAGGATGGATATACTTTACATTCTAAGTTTTAAATTAACTGAAACTGAGTTTAAAGACACTATAAACATCTTATGGACAGGGTCTATGTTTTGGCTTTTTTCCATTTTATGGAAATTTCCCATTTTATGGCTGTTAGTATTTGTGTTATGTATTGAGGTGCTCCTGTGTTGGGTGCATAAATAATTACAATTGTTATATCTTCTTCTTGGATTCATCCCTTGATCATTATGTAGTGTCCTTGTCTCTTGTAATAGTGTTTGTTTTAAAGTCTATTTTTTCTGATATGAGAATTGCTACTCCAGCTTTCTTTTGATTTCCATTTGCATGGAATATCTTTTTCCATCCCCTCGCTTTCAGTCTGTATGTGCCCCTAGGTCTGAAGTGGGTGTCTTGTAGACAGCATATATACGGGTCTTCTTTTTGTATCCATTCAGCCAGTCTAATTCTTTTGGTTGGAGCATTTAATCCATTCATATTTAAGGTAATTATTGATATGTATGTTCCTATTACCATTTTCTTAATTGCCTGGGGTTCATTATTGTAGGTCTTTCCTTCTCTTGTATTTCCTGCCTAGAGAAGTTCCTTTAGCATTTGTTGTAAAGCTGGTTTGGTGGTGCTGAATTCTCAGCTTTTGCTTGTCTGTAAAGCTTTTAATTTCTCTGTCAAATCTGAATGAGATCCTTGCTGGGTAGAGTAATCTTGGTTGTAGGTTTTTCCCTTTCATCACTTTAAATATGTCCTGCCACTCCCTTCTGGCTTGCAGACTTTCTGCTGAAAGATCAGCTGTTAACCTTATGGGGATTCCCTTATGTGTTACTTGTTGTTTTTCCCTTGCTGCTTTTAATATTTGTTCTTTGTATTTAATTTTGATGGTTTGATTCATATGTGTCTTGGCATGTTTCTTCTTGGATTTATCCTGTATGGGACTCTGTGCTTCCTGGACTTGATTAACTATTTCCTTTCCCATATTAGGGAAGTTTTCAACTATAATCTCTTCAAATATTTTCTCAGTCCCTTTCTTTTTCTCTTCTTCTTCTGGAACCCCTATAATTCGAATGTTGGTGCGTTTAATGTTGTCCCAGAGGTCTCTGACACTGTCCTTAATTCTTTTCATTCTTTTTTCTTTATTCTGCTCTGCAGGAATTATTTCCACTATTTTTTCTTCTAGGTCACTTATCCGTTCTTCTGCCTCAGTTATTCTTCTATTAATCCCTTCTAGAGAATTTTTAATTTCATTTATTGTGTTGTTCATCTCTGTTTGTTTGCTCTTTCGTTGTTCTAGGTCCTTGTTATATGTTTCTTGTATTTTCTCCATTCTCTTTCCAAGATTTTGGATCATCTTTACTATCATTATTCTGAATTCTTTTTCAGGTAGGCTGCCTATTTCCTCTTCACTTGTTAGGTCTGGTGGGTTTTTGCCTTTCTCCTTCATGTGCTGTGTGTTTCTCTGTCATCTCATTTTGCTTAACTTACTGTGTTTGGGGTTTCCTTTTCATAGGCTGCATGCTCGTAGTTTCCATTGTTTTTGGTGTCTGTCCCCAGTGGCTAAGGTTGGTTCAGTGGGCTGTGTAGGCTTCCTGGTGGAGGGGACTAGTGCCTGTGTTCTGGTGGATGAGGCTGGATCTTGTCTTTCTGGTGGGCAGGTCCACGTCTGGTGGTGTGTTTTGGGGTGTCTGTGGCCTTATTATAATTTTAGGTAGCTTCTGTGCTAATGGATGGAGTTGTGTTCCTGTCTTGCTAGTTGTTTGGCATAGGGTGTCCTGCAGTGTAGCTTGCTGGTCGTTGAGTGGAGCTGGGTCTTGGTGTGAAGATGGAGATCTCTGGGAGATTTCTGCCATTTGATATTACGTGGAGCTGGGAGGTCTCCTGTGGACAAGTGTCCTGAACTTGACTCTCCCACCTCAGTGGCCCAGCTCTGACACCTGACTGGAGCACCAAGAGCCTATCCTCCACACTGCTCAGACTAAAAGGGAGAAGGAAAAAAAAAAAGGAAGAAAGAAAGAAAGAAAGAAGATAAGATAAAATAAAGTAAAACAAAATAAAATAAAGTTATTAAAATAAAAAATATTAAGAAAAAAAATTTTTTAAGTAACAGACATAACCCTAGGACAAATGGTAAAAGCAAAGCTATACAGACAAAATGACACACAGAAGCATACACATACACAAAGAGAAAAAGCGAAAAGGGAAAAATATATGTATATCGTTGCTTCCAAATCCACCTCCTCAATTTGGGATGGTTCGTTGTCTATTCATGTATTCCACAGATGCAGGGTACATCAAGTTGATTGTGGAGATTTAATCTGCTGCTCCTGAGGCTGCTGGGAGAGATTCCCTTTCTCTTCTTTGTTCGCACAGCTCCTGGGGTTCAGCTTTGGATTTGGACCTGCCTCTACGTGTAGGTCGCCTGAGGGCGTCTGTTCCCGCTCAGACAGGACGGGGTTAAAGGAGCAGCTGATTAGGGGACTCTGGCTCACTCAGGCCGGGAGGCAGGGAGGGGTATGGATGGGGGGCGAGCCTGTGGCGGCAGAGGCCGGCGTGATACAAGCTCCCGGGAGGGGAGGTGTGGAGAGTGACCTGTCCTAGTACACAGGCTTCTTGGTGGCTTCAGCAGCAGCCTTAGCGTCTCATGCCTGTCTCTGGGGTCCGCGCTGATAGCTTCGGCTCGCGCCTGTCTCTGGAGCTCCTTTAAGCGGAGCTCTTATAATCCCCTCTCCTTGCGCACCACGAAACAAAGAGGCAAGAAAGTCTCTTGCCTCTTAGGCAGGTCCAGACTTTTCCCCAGACTCCCTCCCGGCTAGCTGTGGTGCACTAGCCCCCTTCAGGCTGTGTTCATGCAGCCAACCCCAGTCCTCTCCCTGCGATTCGACCTCCGAAGCCCGAGCCTCAGCTCCCAGCCCCCGCCCGCCCCAGCGGGTGAGCAGACAAGCCTCTTGGGCTGGTGAGTGCTGGTCGGCACCAATCTTCCGTGCGGGAATCTCCGCACTTTGCCCTCCGCACCCCTGTTGCTGTGCTCTCCTCTGCGGCACCGAAGCTTCCCCCTCCGCCACCCGCAGTCTCTGCCCACGAAGGGGCTTCCTATTGTGTGGAAACCTTTCCTCCTTCACGGCTCCCTCCCACTGGTGCAAGTCCCTTCCCTATTCTTTGTCTCTGTTTTTTCTTTTACCCTACCCAGGTACGTGGGGAGTTTCTTGCCTTTTGGGAGGTCTGAGGTCTTCTGCCAGCGTCCAGTAGGTGTTCTGTAGGAGTTGTTCCACATGTAGATGTATTTCTGATGTATTTGTGGGGAGGAAGGTCATCTCCGCGTCTTACTCTCCCGCCATCTTGAAGCTCCTCCCCGTCCTAGACTTCTTACTTCTGAGCCTGTGCGTGTGCATACCTTGGATTTCTGAGTGAGATGTATAATTATTCTGAGTTGATTTTAACAATCCATATCTCTCTCTTAATTCACCAACAAGTAAGTTTTGAAATATTACATTTTGGTTTCTCTCTCCCTCACCCCCTTGGGTGTAAAATTACTCAAAAAATATCTGTTGGATGAATTAATGCATTTTGCTTTATTAATGGGATAAAAGTATTGGCCTTTTATCAATATTTTAAATTAATGAGCCAAATAGGTAATATTTTAGGGTATATTCAAATTGTGGTTATTATTGAGCCACTCATATATTTAAAGAAACATTAATGTGTTTAAATATCTGTGAAGTGTCAGGACTCTCAATAAACTGATTTCTTTATTCAACTTAGGCATCTTTAGGGGATATTTATGGAAAGAACAAAATATTCACTAACAAATAGTACGATGTGATTCAGGAGTCTGAAGCCATGGCCAAGATCTATCATCTTCAGAAGTTAGTTGAATCAAACAATTCTCATGATTCCAAGATGGGGAATTTTGTTCCTGCTCTTAGATCTAAGTATAGCGTGACTTGAGATGACTTTTTCTAAGTTTGTAAAGAAACAGAGTTTACTGGTATAGGCTAAGAGAAAAGTAAAAATAACACCTTTCCTGTGGAGTTCCACAGATTTATATTTTAAAACTGGCCTCTATCCCTTCCTGTATAGGTTATTCAGTAAAGCTTCAAGGAAAGTTGAAATTCTCCATGCTTCTCAGTAATGTTGCCAGAAATTGTGCAACTCTGAGAAAACATGTAGGGAAAAGTTGCTTTGCACCCTAGTACAATACACGCAGTTCATCTGCCTCTGACAATGCAAGGCATATCTTAGTTAAATGAACAAAGAGAAGTGGCAGCTTGGAAAAGTAAGTAAAGAAAGGAGAAAAATATTTTATTAAAGTAACATGAAATACAGTTATAAAAACCTTAGACTCTGAGGACTAGAATGGATTTTAATGCCTATCCTATCCAACTTACCATCAAAATCTGAATCTCTTTTGCAGCTTTCTCTCTCACTGGCTACCAGAACATATCTGGAAATTAGTTGTGACAGTGGACTTATTTTATATATAGCAATTCCTTTTAACTTTGAACAGTATTAATAGCAAGTCATGTCTTTTACTGAACATCGTCATATTCAACAATGAGGGTATGATCATTAATATTTTTGGAGTCAGTCTTCCTGGGCTCAAACACTGGCTCTTCTGTTTTCTAGCTGTGTACTTTGAGCAAGTTACCAATGAGTAAAACATGTTCATAATAATAATATTCACCTCTTATAGTTCTTACTTTCCTTCTCTTTATGGAAATGGAGATAATAAAACTTCCTTTGTAGGAGTGATGGAGGGACTGAATAAAACTGATGAATAAAGTATCTATTACAAGTCAGTGCTCAATACTGACAGCAATTTTTATTATTAAATTACTTCACTATATTGTCCTACATTCTCTGACTTTATTCTAGGTCATCTATTTAAGGGGTGTGCCAAGCATCAGATGCAGAGCTTCAGGTATTATCAGATCATACCAGTGCAAAGTAAAGCAAAATTATATCACTCCCTTTTTGTAAAATACACAACTTCCATTAAAATCTAAAAATTCAATTTATGTTTTTGGTTTGATCTGTTATTCATACTATTATCACATTTATTGTTGAATATTGTCCTGAAGTCCTTGGGTAATCTTTTTATTTAAAATATCTTCTGTCCACTCTCTGATAAAGTCTCAAACATCTTCTAGAATGCCATTAATGACTCATGAACTGTGTGGACATATATCTTTCAAAACAAGCACTAGAAACCAGCATTGATGTCCAGTCTCCTACCAGAATTTCACAGGGATTTCCATTAACTAAGAACAAAATAATCAATATTTTAAAAATTGTCATTGTGAGCCCACTTCTGTTTGGACCATCTAAACAAAAGTGGAAATATTGTTTTCCCCTGCCACAACATCCTCCAGTTAAAAAGTACAATATAAATGACAACCAGAACACAACACCTATTATTTTTGCTTTTCTTTGAAAAAAACCTGATTACTGAATAACTACTCATAGTCTTAATCCTACAATCTTTCTTCATTGGATGTATTTTTACTGATGAAATTTCTCCATATGTTATAAAGAAAGCCTGCTAGAAGCCAGGAAATGAACATCAAACTACTGATCAAACTAATAGTGAATCAGGCTACTATTTTTACATCATTGTGAAGACTGGAACACATAAACATTATTAGGCAAGATGGAAATTATATACACACACACACACACACACACACACACACACACACATACTGGTTTCACCATAAAAAGTGTAGACCGCTCAAGTAAAGATAGGATAAACACTATGAGAAGTAGTCATACTTAGGATTGTAGTTATTTTATAGTCATTGTGACCCCATGATAGAAAAAAATTTGCCTAGCAAAACATTACTTCATGAACGCCTACTGGAAGCTGGGGATTGGACATCAAACTTCTCATCAAACTAAGGAGAATAGGTCCAAGAGAAATTATTATACCATCCTTTGTTTAACTGGGGGTGAGTAAAGAAGTAAAAGCAGTTTTGTGATCTGCATAAAAACAAAACAAAAACCCCACAACTTTTAGAACAAGGGGAAAAGGGTATCATACTGCACATTCAATGGAAGATGAATTTTCGAATATGACTTACAGGAACTGGAAAAAACAATAAAAGGATGATGAAGCATGGTATCTTTGAAATAGAAGCAGAAATACATTAGCAGATAAAAGATTGAGAAGGAAATGCAACAGGATAGTATTTTTAAAGGATATGGGTAAGTTAAGAAAGAATTTGGAATAAAGTGAGAAACAACAAAAAATTTAAAGCACATTAAAAATTTACTCATGACTGCAAAGAATTAAGTCAATATGATATTTACAGATAACAAATATCAATTTTCTCAGATTCCAAAGGAAAAGCAATAATTGATTAAATGATAGAGAAAGAGGTAAGACATGGAAAGTGGATAATAGAAATATAATATGGAACTCCCTCTTGTGAGAGCACTGGAGTCACACCTAACTGCTGAACAATCATCAACAGAGAGACACTGGAACTCACCAAAAAAGATTCCTGACATCCAAAGACAGAGGAGAAGTCACAATGAGATGACAGGAGGGGCGCAATCACAATAAAATCAAATATCATAACCATTGGGTGGGTCACTCACAAAACTGGAGAACAATTATGCCACAGAAGTCCATCCACTGGAGTGAAGGTTCTGAGTCCCACATCAGGCTTTCCAACCTGAGGGTCCTGCAATGGGAGGAGAAATTCCCAGAGAATCAGACTTTGAAGGCTAGCAGGATTTGACTGCAGGACTTTGACAGGACTGGGGGAAACAGAGACTGCACTCTTGGAGGGCACACACAAAGTAGTGTGTGCATCAGGACCCAGGGGGTAGAAATCAGCCTCACCTATCAGCAGACAAGTGGGTTAAAGTTTCACTGAGCTCTGCCCACCAGAGCAACACCTGGCTCTACCAACCACCAGTCCCTCCCATCAGGAAGCTTGCACAAGCCGCTTAGATAGCCTCAGCCACCAGAGGGCAGACAGCAGAAGCAAGAAGAACTGCAATCCCGCAGCCTGTGGAACAAAACCACATTCATAGAAAGAAAGACAAAACAAAAACGCAGAGGACTATGTACCAGATGAAGTAACAAGATTAAACCCCAGAAAAACAACTAAATGAAGTGGAGATAGGCAACTTTCCAGAAAAAGAATTCAGAATAATGATAGTGAAGATGAACCAGGACCTTGGAAAAAGAATGAAGGCAAAGATCGAGAAGATGCAATAAATGTTTAATAAAGACCTAGAAGAATTAGAGAACCACTTAGAAGAAATAAAGAACAAACAAACTGAGATGAACAATACAATAACTGAAATAAGAAGTCCACTAGAAGGAATCAATGGCAGAATAACTGAGGCAGAAGAACGGGTAAGTGACCTGGAAGACAGAATGGTGGAATTCACTGCTGCAGAACAGAATAAAGGAAAAAGAATGAAAAGAAATGAAGACCGCTTAAGAGATCTCTGGAACAATATTAAATCACCAACATTCACATTATAGGGGTCCCAGAAGGAGAAGAGAGAGAGAAAGGACCCAAGAAAATATGTGAGGAGAAAAACTTCCCTAACATGGGAAAGAAAATAGCCACCCAAGTCTGGGAAGTGCAGAGAGTCCCAGGCAGGATAAACCCAAGGAGAAACATGCCGAGACACACAGTATTCAAATTCACAAAAATTAAAGACAAAGAAAAATTATTAAAAGCAACAAAGGAAAAATGACAAATAACATTCAAGGGAACTCCCATAAGGTTAACAGCTGATCTTTCAGCAGAAAGTCTGCAAGCCAGAAGGGAGTGGTATGATATATTTAAAGTGATGAAAGGGAAGAAGCTACAACCAAGATTACTCTACCCAGTAAGGATCTCATTCAGATTTGATGAAGAAATCAAAAGCTTTACAGACAAGCAAAAGCTAAAAGAATTCAGCACCACCAAACCAGCTCTACAACAAATGCAAAAGGAACTTCTCTAAGTGGGAAACACAAGAGAAGAAAAGGACCTACAAAAACAAACACAAAACAATTCAGAAAATGGTCATAGGAACATACATATCAATAATTAACTTAAATGTGAATGGATTAAATGCCCCAACCAAAAGACACAGGTTTGCTGAATGCATATAAAAACAAGACCATATATATGCTATCTACAAGAGACCCACTTCAGACCTAGGGACACATACAGACCGAAAGTGAGGGGATGGAAAAAGATATTCCATGCAAAAGGAAGTCAAAAGAATGCTGGAGTAGCAATACTCAGATAAAATAGACTTTAAAATAAAGAACATTACAAGAGACAAGGAAGGACACTACATAATGATCAAGGGATCAATCAAAGAAGAACATATAACAATTATAAATATATAGGCATCCAACGTAGGAGCACCTCAATACATAAGGCAAATGACAACAGCTATAAAAGAGGAAATTGACAGTAACAAAATAATAGAGGGGGATTTTAACACCTCACTTACACGAATGGACAGATCATGCAGACAGAAAATTAATAAGGAAACACAAGCTTTAAATGACACAATAGACCAGATAGATTTAATTGATATTTATAGGACATTCCATCCAAAAACAGCAGATAACACTTTCTTCTCAAGTGCACACAGAACATCCTGCGGGATAGATTACATCTTGGATCACAAATCAAGTCTCAGTAAATTTAAGAAAACTGAAATCATGTCAACCATCTTTTGTGGTTGTGTTTTCCAACCACAACGCTCTGAGATTAGAAATAAATTACAGGAAAAAAAACGAAAAAACACAAACACATGGAGGTTAAACAATACGTTATGAAATAACCAAGAGATCACTGAAGAAATCAAAGAGGATAAAAAATATCTAGAGACATATGACAATGAAAACACAACAATCCAAAACCTATGGAATGCGGAAAGAGCAGTACTAAGAGGGAAGTTTATAGCAATACAAGCCTACCTCAAGAAACAAGAAAAATCTCAAATAAACAAGTTAATCTGACACCTAAAGGAACTAGAGAAAGAAGAACAAACAAAACCCAAAGTTAGTAGAAGGAAAGAAATCATAAAGATCAGAGCAGAAATAAATGAAATAGAAACAAAGAAAACAATAGCAAAGATCAATAAACCTAATAGCTGGTTCTTTGAGAAGATAAACAAAATTGATAAACCTTTAGCCAGACTCATCAGGAAAAGAGGGAGAGGACTGAAATCAGTAAAATTAGAAATGAAAAAGGAGAAGTTACAATGGACACCACAGAAATACAAAGCATCCTAAGAGATTACTACAAGAAACTCTATGCCAATAATGGACAACCTGGAAGAAATGGACAAATTCTTAGAAAGGTATATGCTTCCAAGACTGAACCAGGAAGAAGAAGAAAATATGAACAGGTCAATCACAAGTACTGAAATTGAAACTGTGCTTAAAAATCTTCCAACAAACAAAAGTCCAGGACCAGATAGCTTCACAGGTGAATTCTATCAAACATTTAGAGAGGCGCTAACCCCCATCTTTCTCGAACTCTTCCAAAAAATTGCAGAGGAAGGAACACTCCTAAACTCATTCTACGAGGCCACCATCACCCTGATATCAAAACCAGATAAAGATATTACCAAAAAAGAGAATTACAGACCAATATCACTAATGAATATAGATACAAAAATCCTCAACAAAATACTAGCAAACAGAATCCAAAAACACGTTAAAAAGATCATACACCATGATCAAGTGGGATTTACCACAGGGATGCAAGGATTCTTCAGTTTATGCTAATCAATCAATGTGATACACCATATTAACAAACTGAAGAAGAAAAACCATATGATCATCTCAATAGTTGCAGAAAAAGCTTTTGACAAAATTCAACACAAATTTATGATAAAAACTCTCCATAAAGTGGGCCCAGAGGGAACCTACCTCAACATAATAAAGGCCATATATGACAAACCGACAGCCAACATCATTCTCAATGGTGAAAAACTGTAAGCATGTCCTCTAAGATCAGGAATAAGACAAGGATGCCCACTCTCACCATTTTTATTCAACATAGTTTTGGAAGTCCTAGCCACAGCCATCAGAGATGAAAAAGAAATAAAAGAACTCCAAATTGGAAAAGAAGTAAAACTGTCACTGTTTGCAGGTGACATGATACTATACATAGAAAATTCTAAAGATGCCACCAGAAAACTACTGGAGCTCATCACTGAATTTGGTAAAGTTGCAGGATACAAAATTAATACACAGAAATCTGTTGCATTTCTATACACAAACAACAAAAGATCAGAAAGAGAAATTAAGGAAACAATCTCATTTACCATCCATTAAAAAGAATAAAATACCTAGGAATAAACCTACCTAAGGAGGTAAAAGACCTGTACTCAAAAAACTATAAGACACTGATGAAAGAAATCACAGATGACACAAACAGATGCAAAGATATACCATGTTCTTGGAAGAATCATTATTGTGAAAATGATTATATTACACAAAGCAATCTACAGATTCAGTGCAATCCCTATCAAATTACCAACGGCATTTTGTATGGAACTAGAACAAAAAATCTTAAAATTTGTATGGAGACAAAAAAGACCCCGAATAGCCAAAGCAATCTTGAGGGATAAAAATGGAGCTGGAGGAATCAGACTCCCTGACTTCAGATCATACTACAAAGCTACAGTAACCAAGGCAATATGGTACTGGCACAAAAATAGAAATATAGATCAATGGAACAGGATAGAAAGCCCAGAGATAAACCCATGCACCTATGGTCAACTCATCTATGACAAAGGAAGCAAGTATATACAATGGAGAAAAGACAGCCCCTTCAATAAGTGGTGCTGGGAAAACTGTACAGCTACATGTAAAAGAATGACATTAGAACACTCCCTAACACCATACACAAAAATAAACTCAAAATGGATTAGAGAACTAAATATAAGACCAGACACTATAAAACTCTTAGAGGAAAACATGGAAAGAACAAGCTTTGACATAAATCTTGGCAAGATCTTTCTTGACCCATCTCCTAGAGTAATGGAAATAAAAACAAAAATAAACAAATGAGACCTAACGAAACTTAAAAGCCTTTGCACAGCAAAGGAAACTATCAACAAGACGAAAAGACAACACTCAAAATGGAAGAAAATATTTGCAAGGGAATCAGTGGACAAAGGATTAATCCCTAAAATATATAAACAGCTCCTGCAGCTCAATGTTAAAAAAACAAACAACCCAATCAAAAAATGGGCAGAAGACCTAAATAGACATCTCTCTAAAGAAAACATACAGATGGCCAAGAAGCACATGAAAGCTGTTCAACATCACTAATTATTAGAGAAAATCAAAACTACAATGAGGTATCACCTCACACCAGTTACAATGGGCATCATCAGAAAATCTACAAACAACAAATGCTGGAGAAGGTGTGGAGGAAAGGGAACCCTCTTGCACTGTTGGTGGGAATGTAAACTGACACAGCCACTATGGAGAACAGTATGGAGGCTCCTTAAAAAACTAAAAATAGAACTACCATATGATCCAGCAATCCCACTACTGAGCATATACCCTGAGAAAACCATAATTCAAAAAGACACATGCACCCCAATGTTCATTGCAGCACTATTTACAATAGCCAGGTCATGGAAGCAACCTAAATGCCCATCGACAGACGAATGGATAAAGAACTATGGTACATATATACAATGGAATTACTCAGCCATGAGAAAGAATGAAATTGGGTCATTTGCAGAGATGTGGATGGACCTAAAAACTGCCATACAGAGTGAAGTAAGTCAGAAAGAGAAAAACAAATATCGTATATTAACTCATATATGTGGACTCTAGAAAAATGGTACAGATGAACCAGTCTGCAAGGCAGAAATAGAGACACAGATATAGAGAACAAACGTATGGATACCAAAGGGAGAAAGGGGAGGTGGGTGGTGGTGGTTGTGGGGGTGGGATGAATTGGAAGATTGGGATTGACATATATACACTAATATGTATAAAGTGGATAACTAATAAGAACCTGCTGTATAAAAATAAATAAATAAAATTCAATATTCCAAAAAAATAAATATGGGAATAATTTCTATTCTGAAAGAAGAAATCACCAAGTATTATAGAAGGCAGTATTCCTAAACTGGAATTATGCATACTTAATGGGATTCCTAAATTATAGTAAAAATCAATGAAGAGCAGCCCATTCTACAAACCATACTGATAATCTAGTTTGCATTACAAGAATAAAGTAGGATCCATCAAGCATTTAGAAAATAATAATACACAAAAGATTGAAACACATAAGTACGATATTTAGGGCATTAGAATTTTTCTCCTGCAGTATCAAATTCCAGAATTCAATACAGAATTTTGGAAGGAAAATTTGTGAACTAAGAATTTTACTCCAATTAAATTTTCTTTCGTGTGAGGGTTACAGAAATACAAACTGATATGAAACCACAGGAGAAATACATCATACATACAAATGTAAAAATGTTGGTGCATGATGTAATTCACCCACTCTGCAGAAAGGTTAAAATTAATAATCCAGGATTGCATAAATCATATAATAATAGTAATAATACACTTTATCAATTACAGAATACCCAAGGTACCGTAAATATTAAAAGAAACATTACTTCAGCAAACAATATCTGATTGACAATTCTAATGTACTTACTTAAACATTACTCTAATGTACCTTTTCTAGTGATACCTATCTGCTGCTTAAAAGCAAACTACTTTATTGTTATCCCTTACTATGAAAACCAATATGCAATTCTACAGAAGAAATTCTTCTCTAAGAACACTTCATCTATCAGAGTTTAGTATTGTTTGGTATCATAGCAAAGTAATTCACAGAAATCATATATGCATATCTATCTATCTATCTATATAGATATATTATATATAATTTACACGATATTAAACTCACATGAAACAACTGGGAAAATAAATCACATATATAAAAATTGAAATGTTAGTAATGATGTAGGAAAATATAAATTTGTATATAAAATGAAAAAACAAAATATATGAAAGTATTATGGCCATTATTGTTGGCTCCTTTCTAGATTTCTACATTTGCTGAATTTTCTTTGATAAACATGTACTACTTTTAAATTTAAAAAAAAGAATTTCATAAAAAATTAGTTTTGGCCAGCCACTCTTTTTAATCCATATAACTGTATCTTTACTTATTTAAATGGTTTTCAGAACTAGTATAGGATATATTGATTTTTATTCTATTAGATTAGGTCAAACTTTTTTCAAATGGATCTTATTACTTAATTTATTTACTACGAGGTCCAGCCTAATGTCATCCACTTATTTGATGAGCATGTCCTCAATCTTTTATCCAAACCTTAAGTTAGAACCAAGAGCAGAGCCAAGAGAATCTCACTCTATCTTGATATAAATCCATTCATTAGTAATCCTTGGTCGATTCAACCAATGACTAATTTACCTAACTGCCCTGGATTCACATTCATATTCTTCCCCTCTTATTCACAAGTCTAGCATGAAGAATTAACATAAACACCTTACTGATTTTCACATATGTCCTGAGGATTACTTTACTCTGATCTACTAATGTGATATACCTGTCAAAGAAGACTAGGATAGTCAAATATCTTGTTCATACCTATGTATCTAAATGAAAATGTTGCTGATGAATTTATAAAGATGTCAAAAATATGTAAAAAAGTTTACTCTTTATACCCATTAAAATAAAAACTCATTATCTCAAAATACTAAAAAACGTTTTACTAGTTGACTAAGTATTATGAGAATGTATAACATGACATGAAATTAGCGTTAACTCACCAAATACTTTGTAAGCCTTCTAAAATTCTTTTAACAAAATACTTTTTAAAAAAATTATAAGGAAAAGGCATTTCAGAAAGTTGAAAAGTAAACCTGAAAACTACAAAAAATGATTAAGTTGCTGCCACTGTGAACATTTTCTGGAAAATACTTTTTTTAAAAAGTCAAAGGGTTTGGTTGATATTTGTAGAGATGTGGATGGACCTAGATGGACTTAGGGTACTCATATATGAGTATCCTAAGAATCAGAGACAGCAAAAAAGGAGTGAGGAAGCCAGAGGCTTTAAACAAGGAAACTCAACTCCATTTAATGGTAACAAGCTACCCTGTCCAGGGACCCACAGGAATATCAGAAATCAACAAATACAATAGGCTTATTCTCATTAAAGAATACAAAGCATATAGTGGCCACCCCATGCACCATTCCTCTGTGCACTAAGGATTTGCTATCATTTTACTACATATATTATAAACATTAAATAATACCTAGAAATAATTATTTGAAAAATTTTAATGATAAAATTACAGCTTGCTATTTTTCATTATTCTATTGTCACACAATCTTCAAATAATTATTGGCCGAACATGCACATGATTGCTCTAATTGTGTATTCGCCGGCTAGAGTACCAATTTAATTCCACTTTTCTAGTTCTACAATGTAAAGTGTTGCCCCAGCTGATTTCTCAGTGAAGAATTTCAAAAGAATAGCTGAATTCTTTCACCCCTAGGTAACTTACAAAGACCCACAGTCTTATCTCTGCCTAGTGGGTTATAGAAATTAATGTATTCCTTGACTGAATAAAAGGTACATGAATGAATGAGTGGAACATAAATGAATGGTCGATTTCTCATCAAGAATTAATAAAAATGGAAAGGGAGAAAAAAAGGAGAAAGTGTACTATTGTAGAAAAAATGCTTAAATCAACTATAAATCAGTATAGTTAGACAGGTTTCTGGATGGATTTACCTGTCCTTAGACTAAACAAATATGAAGATCCTGGGGCAAAACTCAAGTATTATCTGTTTGGTCTAATCTTGAACTCTTTCTAGCAAATGGAATTATATATCTTTAACATTTTAATTGCTGAAGTGTATAACATGTTAAGTATTTTAGTGGGATTGAAAAACACTTTCTGTTTAGGGTTTCATCAAATTGTATTTATAGGACATTATTTAGGAATTTTTGCTAGTGCAAATCCTAGCAAACTGGTAATATTTTGGCTTTAAAGTAGATAAACCAGGGTTCAAAATCCAAATGCAGCTCTAACTAGCTACTGGCTCTCAGATAAATAACTATCAGTGAAATAACTTTACTGTAGTATTTCAATATAATCATGTAAATAAAGCAAATGTCACTTTGATTCATATAAGCTTATCATTCATTAATATATGCAACTTACTTAGACCATCAGTTTATTTGTAATCACAGATATTAATTCCTTATTAATTTGCAGAATAAAAGGCTGTTCAAGCACTTAGAAAGTGGCAAAGAAGTCCATGTATGTTCGAGCTAATCATACTGCTTAAAAAAATTTCCCATAGTAGGCTTTATTTTGTTTTCAGCCAGTTGGTAGGAGAACACTGTCCTGCCAAAATCAGAGCAGGTTGGAAGACTGTCATTCTGCAATGGCTCAATTAAAAAACAACAAACAAAAAAACACCTAAACTAAAATATTCACAGCTAATCCTGTCACCCTGTTGTAGCATCACCATCCAGGGACAAATGAAGTGTTTGGCACACCAGAAATGCTAGAATTCTAATTTGTTCCAACCAACTTAATCCTCAATTTGCATACATGGTTTGGATTGCTTTACTGACCTCCCTGCCCCATGTCATCTTCCATCTTCTGTAAAATTGGATTGCCTATCCATAATTTCATTCGTCTATTTAAGCAAGTTCTTTTGGTCTTGCTCTTATGTGTCTCTTCATATGAAGGAGAACAGGTTTAGATCCATGTTATTTCTGATTTTATTAAACCAGTGGTTTTTAATTAGGGGCAATTTACCATCACCTCTCCCCCAACGCCAATGTCTGGAGACCTTTTTGTTTGTTACAACTTGGTGAGGGGAGCTACTGATATCTAGAAGATGGAGTCCAGGAATACTGCTAAACATCTTACAATACACAGGACAGACTCTCACAACAAAGATTTATCCTGTTCAAAATGTCAGCAGTGCTGAAGTTGAGAAACAAGAAACTGTACATTAAAAATAGATACTGAGGTCCATCATGTACTCTTCTATGTGGTAACAATAGAGTGAATACGACAGAGAAAATCCCTGCTCTCATGAAGCTTACATTTTAATGAGAATTATAGAAAATAAACAGATAAATAGCTAATATAGTTTTAGAATTGGCAAGTGTCATAAAAACAAAACAGTAAATCAATCAACTGTGAGTGATGGAAGAGGTAGGGATGGAGATAGGAGCTAGAATATTATATTCAATAGAAAAACACATGATTGCCATATAATGTTCATTTCCACCCATCCTCTCTCATTGGTTTTACTTTCTTTTATACAATTACCTTGGTCATAAATTAAGCAGAAAAAAAAAAAGACAGGAAAGACATCACACATTTATTAAACACACTTCAGGCTATTTTTTGGTGTGTTTTGATTATAGTAGGCTTGATTTCATAAAATTGGAAAATATAGTTTTTAATCTAAATATCTGCCTACGTAGATTAACCTATCTGGCTCTTCTATGGAGGGTTTTACTTTAATTTCAACTTTTTAAAACAAGAATCACTCAAAAAGTGTTATTGAAGATGAACAAAAAGTAAAAGCTAGAAAGCAATGTTATCTAAAACCCTAGGTTGAAAAACAGTTAAGACAAGGGTAAGGGAAATACAAAAACACTCAGGAAAAGATGGTGTACTCCATGTAATTGTTGTTGATCAAAATCCATATAATGCAGATGGAGCCGGCAAACCTTCTATAAAGTAACTCAAGCTGCATTGTGATTTAGAAACAGGTAATTCATGAGATTAAGGTGTCCTTTATATATCATCAGGAAGCAGTCAACCTAAAATGTAATCAATGTAAAATAAGCCATAAATTTAGAAAAGTTATGAAAGTATATTGAAAAAAGAATGAATGAGGCTATAAAGATGAATACAAATGAACAATGCTCAGCAAGGAGCCTGTCCAGAGATGCGCTGGAGGGGAAGGATGCGTCCGTGAGTCTCCTTCACTGTGGAGATGCATCTCTAACCTCTACCCAGAGTAGGGTGTCAATTCAGCCGATGAATCTTTCACAAATTTTCTGATTATAGTTCGCTAAAAAGATATGAAATGAACTACTGGTACACAATCCAGTCTGTATTGAGCCCCTTTTTTCTAGTACCAAAGCACCTCAAAAATGGAAATTTTATTTTGTGTTTGATCTAAAAATACCTACTTACATTTCTCTGCATACCCTGTAACATACTTGTTTGTTTTAATACAAACATTTTTAAATGGCTTAACTAATTCCTGATAGAAAAAATAAAATTTTGTAGTAAAATTAGTACTCTAAGGCTATGCAACATGTACCCACACGTACTCTCAAAGTACTTTAGTTTGGAAATGACAGTTTAGGCTGCCAGCTGGAATAAAAATATATATTCTCCTAAAGCTACAACTTACCAAGTAGATTTTTCAATATTAATTAAGTTTTTCAATTGCCTCGATTCTTGGAACAGGATCTCCTGACACTGGACACGGATGTTTTGCTATGATAACAGACTGATTCCCAATACAAATTAGTAAATTGGCATTTTCATTTACAAAACCATCTGAGAATGTTGGTTATATGACTTGCACATTTGTCTACTAATTATCATGTCAGCCTTTCACAGGCTAAAGAACCGGATGCTATATCCAATGGTTCTGACTTAAGAACACTATCTCATGCAATTCATCTGTAAACAGGGGACCAGTTTGCATCTATGCCTTGGTTGGCTTCTTTGTGTGAATGAGGAAACCCAGTGAGAAAGATGAGAAACACAGAAGGGCGCTAATGTATCCTTCTCTCCCTGCCAGCCCTTACTTCAAAACTTTAAATCCTAGACTATTTTATCACTCCCTCAACCAAACAAAATTGTACCCATCTAACCAATACCCTACCACTAATGTTGGGACAGAGAGAGACTATAGTCTATTACCAACAGATATTCAACAGATGTTAACAAAAGATTAATTCTACACGCAAAGACCCAAGAACATACAAAACACGTGTGACTGTAGGTCTGCATTATGATTTGTAAGCTGTAGAGCTCCATCCAGTGAAGGTCTAGGAGTAGTGTCTCAGTTGAATCTCATGGTATCTCAGTTGTTAACATATGGCCCCCGTGATAACCTTTGTCTGGCTCCTTTACTTCTCTGCTTTCCTCCCCTCTCTCTCAGGACATTCAGTCTACTGACCTTTAGCTCCCTGATTTCCTCTCATCTCACCCTGAAAATGCGTACCTTTATTTCATTATGTGCTTGGTCTTCAGAATTGGTAGATGTCATTCAAGAGATTCTGGTTCTGTTATTAGAAGGGGGAATTAGGGCTCTGGATTCTTTGTGTAGAAAATGGCTAAACGGAACCTTTAACAAAGGCTTCTTTCTATCTTCTTTGTCTTAACATGTGGTAGGGAAATGTGGGAGTAGAATGAGAGTGAATGAGAGTAAATATACAAATATATACCTCTATAAGGCAGACTTCTAAAAAAAATTCATTTGACTGATAATCTTAAAAATAAAAAACTTGAGGTAGAAGGAACACTAGAATTAGCCCCTATGAATGCAGGAAAAAAAATACTAATAGGCAAGGTTGACCAGAATCCTGTTGCTATGTTGTCTTACTTTCTTTCCCCATCACTCTGTAATGCAATTTAAGATACAGAGCCAGAAGTTATTTTAAGATGCGATACTTCTACTGTTGAAAAATCCTGGAAACAGAGCTGATGGCTTTATTTCATATCAAGTAACCAAATAGAAAGGTGGCTGATAAATAGACGGTTTGCCAGCTAGAAAAGGGGGCATGACAATTTAGATGGTATGAGTTCCTGACATGTCTTCCAGAACGTCTCAGTGATACACAAGTTGGTTACCTCACTACCACTCAACACCTTGTATCTGCCTGGAACTAATATTTAGCATCTCTTACATTTTATTTTAGGACTAAAAGACAGAATAATGGTTTGAAAAGGAAGAGTGATGTGGATACTTCTCTAATAGAATACAGTATTAGTATGTAGAAAAGAAGTGTTAAATATGTTTCACTTTGTTGGAGCAGCCAGGATTCAAGTATAATGTCCCATGTAAGAAGTTCACTATGGCCCAACTAAAAGTAGATATCTTTTAGTACACTGTGAAGGTTTCTGTTTATTTTGCCAAGTTGACTTAAGATTTATAATTACTGGACTTCCCTGGTAGCGCAGTGGATAGGAATCCACCTGCCAGTACAGCAGACACAGGTTCGATCCCTGGTCTGGGAAAATCCCACTTGCCGCAGAGCAACTAAGCCCATATGCCACAACTACTGTGTCCACGTGTCGCAACTACTGAAGCCTGTGCACCTAGAGCCCGTGCTCTGCAAGAAGAGAAGCCACTGCAATGAGAAGCCCACATGCTGCAACGAAGAGTAGCCCCCGCTCACCACAACTAGAGAAAGCCCACACACAGCAACAAAGACCCAATGCAGCCAAAAATTTAAAAATTAAAAAAAGATTTATAATTACATAGTGACATAATATTTGAAAAATATTTTTAAAATACTTGGTAATTTTTAATGTGTAATTGATAGTACAACACACATAAAAAGGAAAGATATGGACCTATAATGTATGTCATATATGATGGTCAAATTGCTACTGACAGCAAAGATAATTTGAGGAAATCACCTGACTTTATAGCTGAAAAGCCTTAGAGTCTCATGTCCAGAAAACAGACCATTTCTTGATAACTCATGAATGGGTTACCATAGCACTGTACCCCAGAAAGCCCATACTTTCACTCTGTTGATCATTTGTGGATACTTTTCTTAATTACTTGCAACTAGGAGATATTGAACTATTAATAGCATGTACTTTAATTAATTGCTTTGTTTTCTCTTCAACTATTTTTTATTTCCTTGGCATAAAATCTGCAACAACTTTTGATATACAAATAATCAACTTTCAAGGGGAAAAGTCTGAGAAAGAAGAGACTACCCTGCCTATTCCCACCACTGAGGCAACTGCAAGAAATGATTGCTCGGGAGGAATGAAATGCAAAGCCTCAAGCTTCTTCAGAACTGCTGACCAAGGTCTTAAAAACAAACCTTTCTTTAAATCTAGGTTTTGTCCTCTGGAAAATGGGCATATTGTATACCCTGATATGGACATTTACAAATAAAAAAATAATAATTCCTCCTGAGTAAAACAAACAAACAACAAAGCCTTCTAGAACTACAGAATGTAAGAGCTAATTATTAGTTAATTTAAACTGAATCCAGAGGAGTTTCAAGAGGGCGTAAGAGTAAGACGTGGAGATCACCTTCCTCCCCACAAATACAACAGAAATACATCTACATGTGGAACAACTCCTACAGAACAACTACTGAACACTGGCAGAAGACCTCAGACCTCCCAAAAGGCAAGAAAACCCCCACGTACCTGGGTAGGGCAAAAGATAAAAGAAAACACAGAGACAAAAGAATAGGGACGACACCTGCACCAGTGGGAGGGAGCTGTGAAGGAGGAAAGGTTTCCACACACTAGGAAACCCCTTCACGGGTGGAGACTGCGGGTGGCGGAGGAGAGCACAGCAACAGGGGTGCGGAGGGCAAAGCGGAGAGATTCCCGCACAGAGGATCAGTGCCGACCGGCACTCACCAGGCCGAAAGGCTTGTCTGCTCACCCGCCAGGACGGGTGGGGGCTGGGAGCTGAGGCTCAGGCTTCAGAGGTCAGACCCCAGGAAGAGGACTGGGTGAAGCGGGATAGTGCGCCACAGCTAGGCGGGAGGGAGTCCGGGAAAAAGTCTGGAGCTGCCGAAGAGGCAAGAGACTTTTTCTTGCCTCTTTATTTCCTGGTGCACGAGGAGAAGGGATTAAGGGCGCCACTTAAAGGAGCTCCAGAGATGGGCGTGAGCCGCGGCTATTAGCGCGGACCCCAGAGACGAGCATGAGACGCTAAGGCTGCTGCTGAAGCCACCAAGAAGACTGTGTGCGAGCACAGGTCACTCTCCACATCTCCCCTCCTGGAAGCCTGTGCAGCCCGCCACTGCCAGGGTCCCGTGATCCAGGGACAACCTCCCCGGGAGAACACACGGCGCGCCTCAGGCTGGTGCAACGTCACGCCAGTCTCTGCCACTACAAGCTCGCACCACACTCCGTACTCCTCCCTTCCCCCGACCTGAGTGAGCCAGAGCCCCCTAATCAGCTCCTCCTTTAACCCCGTCCTGTCTGAGTGGGGAACAGATGCCCTCAGGTGACCTACACGCAGAGGCAGGTCCAAATCCATAGCTGAACCCCAGGAGCTGTGTGAACAAAGAGAAAAGTAAATCTCTCCCAGCAGCCCCAGGAGCAGCAAATTAAATCTCCAAAGTCAATTTGATGCTCCCTGCACCTGTGGAATACCTGAATAGACACTGAATCATCCCAAATTGAGGAGGTGGACTTTGGGAGCAACGATATACATATATTTTTCCCTTTTTCTCTTTTTGTCACTGTGTATGTGTATGCTTCTGTGTGTGATTTTGTCTGTATAGTTTTGCTTTTACCATTTGTTCCAGGGCTCTGTCTCTCCATTTTATTTCATTTTCTTTTCTTTAGTATAGTTTTTAGTGTTTGTTATCATTGGCAGATTTGTTTTTTGGTTTGGTTGCTCCTTTCTTTCTTTTTTAAAATTATTTTTAAAATTTATTTTAATAATTATTTTTTATTTTAATAACTATTTTATTTTATTTTTTCATTCTTTCTTTTTTCCTCCCTTTTATTCTGAGCCATGTGGATGACAGGCTCTTGGTGCTCCACCCAGGCATCAGTGCTGTGCCTCTGAGGTGGGAGAGCCAAGTTCAGGACATTGGTCCACCAGAGACCTCCCAGCTCCATGTAATATCTAACGGTGAAAATCTCCCAGAGATCTCAATCTCAATGCCAAGACCAAGCTCCACTCAACGACCAGCAAGCTACAGTGCTGGACACCCTATGCCAAAAAACGAGCAAGACAGGAACACAACCCCACCAATTAGCAGAGAGGCTGCCTAAAATCATAATAAGGTCACAGACACCCCAAAACACACCACCAGACGTGGACCTGCCCACCAGAAAGACAGGATTCAGCTTCATCCACCAGAACACAGGCACTAGCTCCTCCACCAGGAAGTCTACACAGCCCACTGAACCAACCTTAGCCACTGGGGACAGACACCAAAAACAACAGGAACTGCAAACATGCAGCCTGTGAAAGGAGATCCCAAACACAGTAAGTTGAGCAAAATGAGAAGACAGAGAAATACACAGCAGATGAAAGAGCAAGGTAAAAACCCACCAGACCTAACAAATGAAGAGGAAATAGACAGTCTACCTGAAAAAGAATTCAGAATAATGATAGCAAACATGATCCAAAATCTTGGAAATAGAATAGAGAAAATGCAAGAAATGTTTAACAAGGACCTAGAAGAACTAAAGATGAAACAAACAACGATGATCAACACAATAAATGAAATTAAAAATTCTCTAGAAGGGATCAATAGCAGAATAACTGAGGCAGAAGAACGGATAAGTGACCTAGAAGATAAAATAGTGGAAACAACTACTTCAGGGCAGAATAAAGAAAAAAGAATGAAAAGAGGGGCTTCCCTGGTGGTGCAGTGGTTGAGAGTCCGCCTGCCAATGCACGGGACACGTGTTCGTGCCCCTGTCCGGGAAGATCCCACATGCCGTGGAGCGGCTAGGCCCGTGAGCCATGGCCACTGAGCCTGTGCGCCCAGAGCCTGTGCTCCGCAACAGGAGAGGCCACAACAGTGAGAGCCCCGTGTACCACACACACACAAAAAAAAAGAATGAAAAGAAATTTGAACAGTATCAGAGACCTCTGGGACAACAGTAAATGCACCAACATTTGAATTATAGGGTCCCAGAAGAAGAGGAGAAAAAGAAAGTGACTGAGAAAATATATGAGGAGATTATAGTTGAAAACTTCCCTAATACGGGAAAGGAAATAGTTAATCAAGTCCAGGAAGCACAGAGAGTCCCATACAGGATAAACCCAACGAGAAACACGCCACACACATATAAATCAAACTGTCAAAAATAAAATATGAAGAAAAATATTAAAAGCAGCAAGGGAAAAACAACAAATAACATAAAAGGGCATCTCCATAAGGTTAACAGCTGATCTTTCAGCAGAAACTCTGCAAGCCAGAAGAGAGTGGCAGGACATATTTAAAATAATGAAAGGGAAAAACCTACAACCAAGATTACTCTACCCAGCAAGGATCTCATTCAGATTTGATGGAGAAATTTAAACCTTTACAGACAAGCAAAACCTAAGAGAATTCAGCACCACCAAACCAGCTCTACAACAAATGCTAAAGGAACTTCTCTAGGCAGGAAACACAAGAAAAAGAAAAGACCTACAAAAACAAACCCAAAACAATTAAGAAAATGGTAATAGGAATATACATATCGATAATTACCTTAAATTTAAATGGACTGTGTGCTCCAACCAAAAGATATAGACTGGCTGAATGGATTCAAAAACAAGACCTGTATATATGCTGTCTACAAGAGACCCACTTCAGACCTAGGGACACATTCAGACTGAAAGTGAGGAGATGGAAAAAAGATATTCCATGCAAATGGAAATCAAAAGACAGCTGGAGTAGCAATTCTCATATCAGAAAAAAATAAACTTTAAAACAAACACTATTACAAGAGACAAAGGACACTACATAATGATCAAGGGATCGATCCAAGAAGAAGATATAACAATTGTAAATATTTATGCACTCAACATAGGAGCACCTCAATACATAACACAAATACTAACAGCCATAAAAGGGGAAATCGACAGTAACACAATCATACTAAGGGACTTTAACACCCCACTTTCACCAATGGACAGATCATCCAAAATGAAAATAAATAAGGACACAAAAGCTTTAAATGATACATTAAACAAAATGGACTCAATTGGTATTTATAGGACATTCCACCCCAAAACAACAGAATACACTTTCTTCTCAAGTGCTCATGGAATATTTTTAAGGATAAATTATATCTTGGATCACATATCAAGCCTTGGTAAATTTAAGAAAATTGAAATTGTATCAAGTATCTTTTCTGACCACAACTCTATGAGACTAGATATCAATTACAGGAAAAAATCTGTAAAAAATACAAACACATGTAGGCTATTAATACACTACTTAATAACCAAGAGATCACTGAAGAAATCAAAAAATACCTAGAAACAAATGACAATGAAAACACAATGACCCAAAACCTATGGGATGCAGCAAAATCAGTTCTAAGAGGGAAGTTTAGAGCAATACATCCTACCTTCAGAAACAAGAAACATCTCAAATAAACAACCTAACCTTACACCTAATGCAATTAGAGAAAGAAGAACAAAAAAGTGCCAAAGTTAGCAGAAAGAAAGAAATCATAAAGATTAGATCAGAACTAAATGAAAAAGAAATGAAGGAAACAATAGCAAAGATCAATAAAACTAAAAGCTGGTTCTTCTTTGAGAAGATAAAAAGATTGATAAACCATTAGCCAGACTCATCAAGAAAAAAAGGGAGAAGATTCAAATCAATAGAATTAGAAATGAAAAAGGAGAAGTAACAACTGACACTGCAAAAATACAAAGGATCATGAGAGATTACTACAAGCAATTATATGCCAATAAAATGGACAACCTGGAAGAGATGGACAAATTCTTAGAAATGCACAACCTTCCAAGACTAAACCAGGAAGAAATAGAAAATATGAACAGACCAATCACAAGCACTGAAATTGAGATGTGATTAAAAATCTTCCAACAGGGCTTTCCTGGTGGTGCAGTGGTTGTGGGTCCGCCTGCTGGTGCTGGGGACACGGGTTCGTGCCCTGGTCCTGTAGGATCCCGCATGCTGCAGAGTGGCTGGGCCCGTGAGCCATGGCCGCTGGGCCTGCGTGTCCGGAGCCTGTGCTCCATGGCAGGAGAGGCCACGGCAGTGAGAGGTCCGTGTACCACAAAAAAAAAAAAAAAAAAAAAAACCTTCCAACAAACTAAAGCCCAGGACCAGATGGCTTCACAGGCAAATTCTTTCAAACATTTAGAGAAGAGCTAACACCTATCCTTCTCAAACTCTTCCAAAATATAGCAGAGGGAGGAACACTCCCAAACTCATTCTACAAGGCCACCATCACCCTGATACCAAAACCAAAGATGTAACAAAGGAAGAAAACTACAGGCCAATATCACTGATGAACACAGATGCAAAAATCCTCAACAAAATACTAGCAAACAGAATCCAACAGCACTTTAAAAGGATCATACATCATGATCAAGTGGGGTTTATTCCAGGAATGCAAGGATTCTTCAATGTATGCAAATCAATCAATGTGATACACCATATTAATAAACTGAAGGAGATAAACCATATGATCATCTCAATAAATGCAGAGAAAGCTTTTGACAAAATTCAACACCCAGTTATGATAAAAACCCTCCAGAAAGCAGGAATAGAGGGAACTTTCCTCAACATATTAAAGGCCATGTATGACAAGCCCACAGCCAACATCGTCCTCAATGGTGAAAAACTGAAAGCATTTCCACTAAGATCAGGAACAAGACAAGGTTGCCCACTCTCACCACTCTTATTCAACAAAGTTTTGGAAGTTTTAGCCACAGCAATCAGAGAAGAAAAGGAAATAAAAGGAATCCAAATCGGGAAAGAAGAAGTAAAGCTGTCACTGTTTGCAGATGACATGATACTATACATAGAGAATCCTAAAGATGCTACCAGAAAACTACTAGAGCTAATCAATGCATTTGGTAAAGTTGCAGGATATAAAATTAATGCACAGAAATCTCTTATATTCCTATACACTAATGAAGAAAAATCTGAAAGTGAGATTAAGAAAACACTCCCATTTACCATTTCAACACAAGGAATAAAATACCTAGGAATAAACCTATCTAAGGAGACAAAAGATCTGTATGCAGAAAATTATGACACTGATGAAAGAAATTAAAGATGATACAAAGAGATGGAGAGATATACCATGTTCTTGGATTGGAAGAATCAACATTGTGTAAATGACTATACTACCCAAAGCAATCTACAGATTCAATGCAATCCCCATCAAACTACCACTGGCATTTTCACAGAACTAGAAGAAAAAATTTCACAATTTGTATGGAAACACAAAAGACCCTGAATAGCAAAAGCAGTCTTGAGAAAGAAAAACGGAGCTGGAGGCATCAGGTTCCCTGACTTCATACTATACTACAAAGCTACAGTAACCAAGACAGTATGGTACTGGCTCAAAAAAAGAAATATAGATCAATGGAACAGGATAGAAAGTCCAGAGATAAACCCACGCACATATGGTCACCTTATATTTGATAAAGGAGGCAAGAATATACAATGTTGAAAAGACAGCCTGTTTAATAAGTGGTGCTGGGAAAACTGGACAGCTACATGTAAAAGGATGCAATTAGAACACTCCCAAACATCACACACACAAAAAAACTCCAAATGGATTAAAGACCTAAATGTAAGGCCAGACACTATAAGACTCTTAGAGGAAAACATAGGCAGAACACTCTATGACATAAATCACAGCAAGATCCTGTTTGACCCACCTCCTAGAGAAATGGAAACAAAAACAAAAATAAAGAAATGGGACCTAATGAAACTTCAAAGCTTTTGCACAGCAAAGGAAACCAGAAACATGACGAAAAGACAACCCTCAGAATGGGAGAACATATTTCCAAATGAAGCAACTGACAAAGGATTAATCTCCAATATTTACAAGGAGCTCAATATCAAAAAAACAAACAGTCCAATCCAAAAGTGGGCAGAAGAGCTAAACAGACATTTCTCCAAAGAAGATATACAGATTGCCAACAAACACATGAAAGAATGCTCTACATCATTAATCACTGGAGAAATGCAAATCAAAACTACAATGAGATAATATCTCACGCCGGTCAGAATGACCAGCATGAAAAAATGTACAAACAATAAATGCTGGAGAGGGTGTGGAGACAAGGGAACCCTCTTGCACTGTTGGTGGGAATGTAAAGTGATACAGCCACTATGGAGAACAGTATGGAGGTTCCTTAAAAAACTAAAAATAGAACTACCATATGACCCAGCAATCCCACTCCTGGGCATATACCCTGAGAAAACCATAATTCAAAAAGAGTCATGTACCACAATGTTCATTGCAGCACTATTTACAATAGCTAGGACATGGAAGCAACCTAAGTGTGCATCATCAGATGAATGGATAAAGAAGATGTGGCACATATATACAATGGAATATTACTCAGCCATAAGAAGAAAGCAAATTGAGTTATTTGTAATGAGATGGATGGACTTCGAGTCTGTCATACAGAGTGAAGTAAGTCAGAAAGAGATAACCAAATACCGTATGCTAACACATATATATGCAATCTAAAAAAAAAAAATAGCCATGAAGAACCTAGGGGCAAGACAGGAATAAAAATGCAGACCTACTAGAGAATGGACTTGAGGTCATGGGCAGGGGGAAGGGTAAACTATGACAACGTGAGAGAGTGGCATGGATACATATACACTACCAAATGTAAAATAGATGGATAATGGGAGGGGCCGCATGGCACAGGGAGATCAGCTTGGTGGTTTGTGACCACCTAGAGGGGTGGGATATGGAGAGGGGGAAGGGGGGAGATGCAAGAAGTAGGAGATACGGGGATGTATGTATATGTATGGCTGATGCACTTTGTTGTAGGTCAGAAGCTAACACACCATTGTAAAGCAATTATACTGCAATAAAGATGTTAAAAATTTTTTTAAATAAAATAAAATGTATCCAAAGACATGTGGCCCAAATAAATTTTGTATTAATATTAATTAATAGATTAAATTCAAAGATAAAGCACAAAGCAAATTTTGGAAGTAATGGCAGTTTGTTTATGTTTTTATTATTTTACCCTTGTTTTTCTCCATTAGTACATGATATCATTTATCTCTCCCTTTTAAAAAGTCTCTTGCTCCTTACCTCTTGTCTTCCTTCTGTTTGTGTGTGTGTATGTGTGTGTGTATTTATATCTGCATTTCCTTCTAGGATCATATTTTTCTTAAGGGCTTTTGAAAACATTTTGGTAATCTAGTAAGTTGAGACTTCTTTACGTACTGAAATGTTATTAATAAAATCAAAATAGTTACACTACATAATGGAAAATCATTCTTCCTACAATATCTAAACTTCAGGCAATACAATGATACCTAAGAATTAAAACACCTTTCTTTAGAATTTTTCATAGTCATTTAAAAAATAAGTATACAGTTTACACTGTTACTTATAGGTATTATCAAAGAAATGAAGTTTTATTATAACAAAGAAATTGGTTAAATATGACCAACTTCATAGTTCTGAAAAATTAAAAGTGGAATTATATATTGGTATTCTGTTCAATTTGATATTCTGAATAATTGAGCATTCCCACATGTATTCTTGATGGAGTTCCAAATCTCAAAAAATAATAAAATAAATCACTAAAACTATAATGAATACTCTTTAATTATTAATGAGGCACTTTGGGATGATTAGTCATACTAAACATCAATTAGCTTTTCTCTTGTATGCTCATGTTTCCTGATTCTTTTTTAATTTTGATTGTTTCTATTTCAGACAAACAGGAGGTTACTGTAACAGCAATTCACAAAAAGGTTTGCATGGTGTCTACTTTTTAAGTAACATTAACTGCAGTATTTCTAAAAAAGGGAGGGGCCTCCTTAACAATGCTACAGGAGGAAAGGAGGAGATGTTGAGGTTAATTGGAAGAAAAGATTTTTTCTAACAAATGAAAGAAATGTCAAATGTCATAGCAGTTCAAACTGTCATTTTTTTTTTAATTTGCACTTCTGTACATCATTTTTGGAGACTTCTAAAATGTCTTTCTTTCCTAAGATATTCTGGCTGGCATTCAGCATATTTTATTTTTATGTTATCTCATGTGACTTTCAGTTAAGAGACACTTCAGGGTATTTTTCATAAAATGTGTTCAGTTTAGAGCCTCGGGTTTATTTTATTTTTTACACTAATGGGGCATTATCTTTGCTTGCCTTACAAGAACAAAGATATCTCAAAAGAGTAAAGCTTCCCAAGGTCATTGGCCTGTGTCTTTCCGACTCCTAAACTAGGTATTCATTTTTCTTAGTTTCTTGTCAGTGCGCCGTGATACCCTTCACATCTGTCTGTGCCTTTGCTTTTATTAGCAGAAAATACAGCTATAGCTCTAGTGTCATGTGTACTATAAAGACAGGATTTTCAAGAGATTTGACAACTCTCATATTTCCCGAAGTATTCTCAGTGTAACACAGAAACAGTTTATTACTGTTAAGTAGTGACTGTCTCTCCAGCTTGAATAATGAAGTTCTCCAGGTCAATATTTTATACAATGATACATTTAAGGAAGCATTCCTCTTCAACTTGGCACTAAAACAATGGCTGTCATAACACAGATCTACGTATTATCAATCTCACACGCCACCAGAATCAATCTAATTCACAGTGCAGGGAAAGTATGTTACTGACTTAAACCAGGAATTCTCTTCTACCAAAATGTTTATAAAGGAGCATAAAACAATTATTTACAGACATGAACTCCTACTCTATAGCATGGAATAAATTTAACCTTCTGTGAAGAGTGCTTACAGCTGCAGGTGATTTACCTGTGTTGCTGAGAAAGGCCTTTCAGTTCTTAAAGCCTCAAGGCTGAGCTTCACAAATCCATTCAGTCATGAGATGGGAGAAAGAGGCAGATAGGCATTAAAAAAGTCTGGCTCTTGAATCTGACAACACACACACACACACACACACAAAAGCACAACACACACACACACACACACACACACAAAAGCACAAAGTGGGCTTTATGGAATCATTAAAAATCAAAACCCTGCCTGTCTTTTGTTTGAAAATTTCATGACCAGAGACCATTTCTAAGGGAGAACTGTTTCCTTGCTGGTCAGATAACAGTGGGTTTTGGCATGGAATAAATTCACAAACTTTTCATATCAGTCTAAAGAAGTCAAAGTGTACATCTGCATCGATCCTCTTGGCAGCAAAAACAAGTCCCTTTGAAGCTTTAAGTTTGTACCAACACCTGTTAAGACTCTGCCTGCCCTCAATTCCATTTTCTATCTACCATCATTGCAAGTTTACTCCAATTGAAGATATTTCCATAGAATAAAGAAAATGTACCTTGGGCCAGAGATACACATCTATTTTTTCTTTCTCATCTTTTTCTTCTCCTCGTATCCTCTGCCCCTGTTGCTCTGAGTGAGGAAAATCTCACTGGGTAAGTCTTCTCATCACTATGGATTGGTGAGTAATTCATTCCAAAGGGAAAACCATTTTGATTTATACTTTGACCTGCATTTTCCACTGAAGCTTTATGCATTATCAAGCTGACTCCTGTATATATTTTTCAATTGGTTCAGAACCAATAGGAGGAAAAGTATGATTGGCACCCCAGAACAAAGCACAATAAACATGCTCATCATTTTTCATCACTTTTGACTTCTCTCATGGCAGATCGCATCATACCGAGATGGATACACCTATATATATTCTGTCCAACAAGTTTTTCTTTAATGTGACCGTAATACAACTCCATCAAGAGACAGGGCTTCCCTGGTGGCGCAGTGGTTGAGAGTCTGCCTGCCGATGCAGGGGACATGGGTTCGTGCCCTGGTCCGGGAAGATCCCACATGCCGCGGAGCGGCTGGGCCCGTGAGCCATGGCCACTGAGTCTGAGCGCCTGGAGCCTGTACTCTGCAACGGGAGAAGCCACAACAGTGAGAGGCCCGAGTACCACAAAAAAAAAAAAAAAAAAAAAAAAAAAAAAAAAAAAAAAAGAGATATAATCCACATTCTTTCCTCTTGAACTTGGTGCATCTTTGTAACTGCCTTAAATAGAAGTTGATGAAAGTAACTCTCAAATTTCTGTGACTATATTATACCAGGTGCAATGACTTCTGCCTGGTTCTCTTTCTCTGTCTGTCTTTCTGGACTTGGCCTTTCTGGACTTGTGTGGAAGGCTAGACCATATGTAGACATCATGTTAAAGTGTTCCAGGGAACAGTTTCAGCTAAGTCCCCAGCTGATAGCCAGCGTCAACCACCATACATGTTAGTGGAATGACTTCAGATTATTTTAGCACTCAACTTCCAACTTTTCCAGTTGAAGCCCAAAATGTCATGAAAGAGACAAGCCATCTCCATTATGCCTTACACACATTTCTGGCACAGAAATCATGAGAGATAATAAATTATTTTGTTTTAAACCACTAAATTTGGGGGGGGGTTGTTACACAGCAGCAGATAACTAACATAGTCTTCCACATCTTTTAATCTCTTATCTTTCAAATTTGTGTTTGCAAACTGCTACACTAGGCTCTGTATGCTGTCATTCTCTCAACCATGGAACTCTGTCCCCTGCCAAAACCCTTCTTAACAGTGACCCTCTCAGTGTCAAAGGAAACTGTCTCTTTCCTGTATTTTCCCATTACAATGTCTACAGAAACCTTAGTGAAGTAATTATGTGCTTCAAGATATACTGGTTTGGGACCTGAGAAAATAAACGTGTGCCTCAGATGCCTCCAGAATGATCTTGTCTATAAAAACGCCTTAGGCCAAGTGACCTTGTCCAGAGCATGATGTGTAACTCGCCAGAGCAGAGGCCTGGAGGATTTAGTGAGTCCATGAGGAGGACCTCTTTCTGCCCTGCCTGCTCTGAGCACTAGAAGCCTGAATATAATCATCACTGCGTATCATCAAGTCCACATACTATTCAAATCAATATCCAAAAAGGGGTTCTTTGACTCAAGACTTTCCATAGAGATCGTAATAACTGCACTGATACTAGTAAACGAGAAGGACATTGCTATAAAGTTTATTCTAACAATTGTATTCAAGTATTACAAATACCATAAAGTGATAATTTACAGTTCTTTTAGTCATAGAATTATTTCTTCAAGTAGAATTTTTTAATGGTGAGCTCCATACATAAAACAGATGAATGGCTCAGCTTTGAAGGGACACTTGGAAACCCAAATCCCCAGCTGCTCTGCCCTACTCTATTTCCCACTGCAGAAGTCAGTCCCAAGGAATTTCTCCAGAAACCCTGCTGTGATCCAGGGGAGCAGTTTGTGAACCAATATTGTCATTCTTTAACTCCTCTTTAATATGAAACCAATTTTGAAACTAGTAAAAAAAAAAAAAAAAAAAAAATTCCTCAGTTTGTTATGACGGGAATATCGTTTACAGGATCTAGGTGGGATTTCTCATAGGTTCTTTAAATTCTACCATTTCTGTGTAACTGAAGAACTCGCATGCTAACAGAAAGGGCCTTATCATTAATTTCACAGACCTCTGTTTCTGTAATTGCTCCAAGTAAAAAATTCAAAATGACTTATCTGTATAACTAAGAATATTTTGCTTTTTCCTTCAGCAAGCTCTATAAGAAATGCCTGATTATTAATTATTATTGGGGGAAATTACTTGATCCTGTGTATATTTGACTGCTTCCACTTATTTGTCCCAGTTTCTAATCATTTTTCCAAGTTCCACCGATTCCATCTCCTCAAATTTACCATCTCTAACTCCTACACACACTGCTATATTCTATTCATGACCTCAGACTGAGTTTTTACCTCTTAGCTCACCTCCATGCTTTCTGTTCCCTTCCCTTTCTACTTTTTAAATACTGATGACAGAATAATTTCCAAAATCATTATGACCTCTCCTGTTCAGGTATTTGCACGCACCCCCTCACTGGGTAAAGATCTTTGCTTGATTGGCAAAGTTTTCCAGTCTCTGATATTCGCGTGCAGTTTTGGTTTTTTTTTTTTTTTTTTTGTAGTACGCGGGCCTCTCACTGTTGTGCCCTCTCCTGTTACGGAGCACAGGCTCCGGACGCGCAGGCTCAGCAGCCATGGCTCACGGACCCAGCCGCTCTGCAGCATGTGGGATCTTCCCGGACCGGGGCACGAACCCGTGTCCCCCGCAGCGGCAGGCGGACCCTCAACCACTGCGCCACCAGGGAAGCCCTCGTGTGCAGTTTTTATCATGACTCTTCACAAACCCTATACACCAACCAACACCAATATCATTCGGCTCACCTAAAAGGATTTGATGATGCTTAGAGAAACTCAATGGCTAAAAGAAAAAAGTAACTGGATGAAGAAAGCAGGGTGAAGAATGCATAAGAATTGTAAAATAAATAGGAATTTTATTCAAAAAAGATATATAGTATCAAGTCCCATTGAATTTTCAAATCAGAATAAAAATGGAAACATGATCATTGTTAATATTCATAGCATCCATATATTAAAATTAGATTTGAGTTCAGGGTGTTATATATACACATTTCTGTTTCACTGCTTTTTGGAAAAATGGCCATTATTCCACGGTAGTAATAAAAGTAGTTTTAGCAGCTGCAGAAATGCTATTTATTATATACCCAGCAGTGTGTTTATATTACTTATTAATCACACCTACTCAGGACATAAGTCCAACTTCTACTATCTTTGATAGGGAAACTGAGGTGAAGAAAATTTAGTTAACCTACCCTATGGACCCACAGCTTCTTAGTGGCATTGAGGCACTAAGCTAATTCAGAGCTAACATTCCCAACCATTATTCCAAGCTGCATTCAAAGGCTCTCATGGATATCTGTTGAAATAGTGGACAAGTGAAATTTATGTGCACTTCCTCCAGCTCTCTCACAGAAATGTGGTGGGGAACACTAAAGGATACTACAGGGAAGGATACATGTCTCAGGTTTGTGTCCGTGTTACCTTCTCATTCACCACTCATTCTTTTTGTACCCTGTTCTTGGCCTATCACTGTGACTCCTGTGTCTGTCTCTGAATATGTTTGGGAAATCTGGGGAACTATATGAACTGTTACGGGTATGGTTTGTGCTAACCTGCTGATCTTGCCCTACCTCTATGTTCTACTCTGCTAAATACCCTCGTGTATGGAACTCTGGTAAGAGGTCCTCCTATATATGGGCATCCTCAGCCATATCCAACAACCCTGCCCAGGCCCTACACTTAGGCTTTCTCCATCTTTTTCCCAAGCCTGTCAGTTATGATGAGTGTTTATACCCCTGCCACTACAAGCCGCCTCCCTAAAGCCCTCATATACCCACATACCTGTGGAGATCTGAGGTGGCAGGAGATGGGTTGTTTTCACCCAACCCATGATATCATCCCTAATTCTCTTTAAGAAAAGTTTCCTAATAAATTTAAACTCTTTCATGTCTTGAGTTTGGTGATCATGTTAAGAAGAAAGCCAAATTTTGATCAACTTTCTACTAAGAAAAAGAATAAATCACTTCCAAATATGTGAAATTTCACCAATGTTCCACGTTCCATTTCAATGCTCTTATATCCAAAGTCCCCAAGGACACAAAAAATATTGAGATATTTTCTCCCCATTCTACTCTTCTAATTTACAGAAGTTTCTATTTGCTCAGGTTCTGATTTTCTACATGAATTGTAACTAAGTTTCATAATATCTGTGATAGAGCCCTGATACTACATGTGAGCAGGCTATGTGTTTTAACATAATTTTGTAGCTTCTTTCCATGAATACTTAAAGTGCAATTAAAAGACATGCAAGATGTGGGTATTTAAAATAAGAAAGAAATCACTTAAAAGCATATGTGTTTATATTAAAGTAATAATACTGTATAACTTCATATGTAAGATAATGATCTTGTTGAGAATTTGCTATGATGCTCAATGTCTGGGTTTAGTGTCAAAAGCTCAACAGTGAAGCTCTGGAGAAGGCTTCTTAGCTGAAAGGAAACACTGAAATAAAATCATATTTCCCATCTTTAGTTTTATAGGTGTGTTTCTACAAAAGGATGTAGTAATTGCTTCTTAGGAGGGGTTATTTTGGTTTTGGAGAAGATATATTAATAAGAGAATTGTACTTAATGAAAATATAATGAGAGTGAGGTAATAAAAATATACTCAGAGGAAAATGAAACTAAATATTATAAAGTGTGATTGAATATAACCCTAAACATTATCTGAACCAATATAAATTAATTTCATATAAAGTATGTAAAATATATAAAATAATTATACTTTAATTCAGGGACCTCATTAAGAACATAATATTGTTATATTAATAGACACTGTTAAATGTCTATCAAAAAGTTTCAGGTTTACTGGTCAGGATATTTTAGTGTATGCTATAGTCAAAACAATCCCCAAATCTCAGTGGCACATTATAAGGAGTTTATTTCTCAGTCACATAAATTCCACTGTGGGTACAGGTAGCTCTTCAGGGCTGCAGCTAGTATTCTAGACTTCTCTAAACTTATGGCATCTCCTATATGAATGTATCATTCCAACTCAAATTTTATTGGTCAAAGCAAGCCCCATGACCACACAGAACTCCAGGGACGCAGAGAAGTACAGTTCTTTCTGTGTCTAGAAAGTTATTTTGGTGAATAACTGTAACATTGACCACGAAAGTCAACTGGATTTTCATAATCGCTGACAAATGCCCTCTGTCTCTGTTTGCAAAATCAAATTGTCATCAGGTTACTTTGTGAATGTAAGATGAGAACAAGGGTGGTTAAATTATTTTCTTCTCTTATGCCATCAAGTAATTATGTCTATACTAGTATAATGCAACAGAGACAAAATATTAATTATAAATAATATCTGAGTTTATAAACAGCTTCTAAAAATGTTAAATGAATTGGATTAACCAGTCAAAATATATTACCTGAGAACCCATAAGGAAGTTACCAGTGTTTAACATACTTAGGGCATGGACAAAACCAAAAAATAAGCTATTGTCAGACATAAATAAAAAGCTAGGCACATATTATATATTACGTTAGAAATGGGTTGACCACAAAATTGTAGAAATCAATCTGACCAACTCCTTCATCTGAACAAAATGTTATATAATTAATTAAAGGAAACCTCTATGATAATGAGTTAAGTGAAATACAAAAAGTTCAACTGCATATGTAACACATAGAATTGCTTTATATCAAGGTCACTGAAGTAAGTTGGCACAACTAGTTAGCCAGGAGTCTGTACGGTAAACCAGAGACTTCCATATCTGTCCTGATCCAGCTATACCTTTGTGTTACCTGGCAGTTGTCCACACAGATGGCCAAGAGGCACATGAAAAGATTCTCAACATCACTAATTATTATAGAAATGCAAATCAAAACTACAATGAGGTATCACCTCACACTGGTCAGAATGGCCATCATCAAAAAAATCTACAAACATTAAATGCTGGAGAGGCTGTGGAGAAAAGGGAACATTCTTGCACTGTTGGTGGGAATGTAAATCGATACAACCACTATGGAGAAAAGTATGGAGGTTCCTTAAAAACCTAAAAATAGAATTACCATACGACTTAGCAATCCCACTACTGGGCATATACACTGAGAAAATGATAATTCAAAAATACACATGTACCCGAGAAGATGTGGTACATATATATAATGGAATATTACTCAGCCATAAAAAGGAATAAAATTGGGTCATTTGTAGAGATGTGGATGGACCTACAGTCTGTCATACAGAGTGAAGTAAGTCAGAAAGAGAAAAACAAATATCGTATATTAACGCATATATGTGGAATCTAGAAAAATGGTACAGGTGAACATATTTGCAGGGCAGGAATAGAGATGCAGATGTAGAGAATGGACATGTGGACACATGGGGAGGGTGGGATGAACTGGAAGATTAGGGTTGACATATATACACTACCATGTGTAAAATAGATAGCTAGTGGGAACCTGCTGTATAGCACAGGGAGCTCAGCTCAGTGCTCTGTGATGACCTAGATGGGTGGGAGGGAGGGGAGGGAGGTCAAAGAGGGAAGGGATATATGTATACATATAGCTGATTCACTTTGTTGTACAACGGAAACTAACACAACATTGTAAAACAACCATACTCCAATTTAAAAAAAAAAGGATTTATAGGGATGAAGCAAACCCTGTGGTTCCGTGATTTCTAGCATAGTGGCCATCATTTTAGTAAATCTTTTAGCTAGTAGATGTGCATTTTCTAAGGCTGTGAAGTTTGGGTCAGGAGAATACTAGGGTTAAGGGAAACTGCCTGCTGTTTCCTCATCCGGCCTAACTTTCCATATACTCCCTTCCCACGTCCAACAGTTTAAAAATTTACCCTACTCTGATTCGACAACAGGGCTGGATGGGTAATGGTAGCCTGTAGAAAATTGAATCATATGTATCTAAATTTCCAACGTTGCTGTATTTATATTTTAAATTCAAGCAATTCTGAAAGTTCTAAAGTAAAAGAGTAAAAGTCTATCTCTTAACTCCATCCTTATCCCACCCTCCAGACAAAATACTTTATTCTACAAATTCAAATATGGTGACATACACAATCTGAACATACCATTCAAAGTCATAATACTTTTTAATAAAAGTATTAAGAGAACATTATCTGTTACCTTTGTATAGTACAATACTAAAGAGAGTGGGTATTTTGCTTTCACTTTGCAACTATGATACAAAAACTAGATATAAACACAAAACCAAAGTTTGGAAAATTTGATATTAATCAAATGAGTGATAATCACCATTTAATTTAGAAGGAAAATACCTTAATAAAATACATTTGGAGACCTGGATTTCCATTTTATGTCCTAAAATAAATTGCCAATTCTTTATTATACTTTGATCTTTAATATTTCTTAAGCTGATGAAACATTTTCTACTACAGAAATGTTATTAACTTACCAACTCAATGGGGCTTAATCATGAATAATTTTTAACATTCTTAAAGTTGTACACCAGCCATAGGAGTTTCCATTGAATCAGTTCCCACTGCTCAACCAGTGCTTTTATAAGTATATCCAGCTTTAAGCAATTATTGCAATTTTAGAAACCACAGGCATTTTGATTTTTCTCCTGATGAATTAATTTAGTTCTAGTAATTGGTCATGGCCTTTGTTCAGAAGTTCCAATTCAGTAACCCAGTATTAAAACTTGATTCTTCTTCTCTTGTCCACTCTGCATTATTGATTCTATATTACATAAAGATTAATCCTCCAATCCCAACACAGTCATGTCATTTCACCACTAAACTCATTTCATTGGCTACCCTTCACATATGTTTAAATTCCATTTTCTTCCTCATTGTCTACAAGGTGTTTACCCACTCATCAACTTCATTTAGTCCTTTCCCCTCTGTTCACTAGGCTCTAGCCACAATGGTAAATTTTTAGAAGAAAGTATATGGGAAACATCAATATACTGTACTGCATTGAACAGATATTTTCTAAACGGTACTCCAGTGACTAGATACAGCTCTTGTCACTTCAAAAGCTACACATCTTATTCTTCACTGTTTACTACTTGAAGAATCAGCAGCAACTTAATACTAGGCATTACAGCATCCTATATTTTAGTCATTTTTATGTTATTTCTAGAGGCATCTGCCATAGTGTTTAAGTGGAAATTGATTCAGTTTCTGCTGTACAGCTTACACTATAAGTGTATGTAGGCATCCATTTAAGATCAAGAAGGAATTTAAAATTTCCATTTCTGAGATGATATGCTCTTAAAATTTAGAGTTCACAGATATAAGGCTCTACAGATAGAATTAATTTGAATTCTATGAAACTAGAAGTCTATACCATAATTTTGTAATTAATTATTCATATATGTTCACCTTAATTATTTAAACCAATTTACTTGTTAACTCTATATACTTTTAACAATGTTCTTTATGCTAGAGAGAGCTATAACACAGAAATATTCTTAGCTTTTACTCTAGATTCTCCTCGGGGCCTCAAGAGATTTAATGTGTCAGTCTAGCTCTTGTAAATGCCCTAGCTACAGCTCTTTTTATTATGTTCTCATATAATCTTCTCATGTCAAGGGTCTTCATTCGTTTGGAGCATACTTTTGGGCTTAGACAGAGACTCTGCAGACTCAGCATATTTCCGTATTGTGTCTTTGAGACCTATTATTGGAGAGACTTGAATAACTGACACAAAACAGCCATTAGATGACACACAGAGGATTTGATGAACTGATATGATATCCTCCCAAGCAAATTTTAAAAATCAGAATTCAAACTCTCCTTGTAAGTAACAAAATTAGACAAACATATTTTCTTCTTGTTCTTCTTTTTAATACTTTTGCTATTTCACATCTTTGTTTGATTTCAAGAGGTCATAATACAACCTGAGTTGTGGTATTTTCTAACATGATTCAAATCTATTTGTTCATGACATAATTGTATATGTATAAAATCCAAAAGAATTATTATAAAGCAAAACCAAACCAAAACACTATTGATCTAATAAGTGAATTCAGCAAAGTCTCAGTATAAAGGGTTGACATAAAAAAGTACATATGCATACAACATACAGTAGCAACACACAAATAGAAAATAAAATTTCAACATTAATGCTGGAGTTTACAAAAATTAAGACTGTTTATGAAAATAAACTGTTAAAATAAATAAAAAAGCAAGCCACTGACTGGGAGAAAATATTCCACATTACATATATCAGACAAAAAGATGCATATCTAGACCTTTACTGTCTCTTTTGCCACTAGTCACATGTGGCTATTTAAATCAGAATTAAAAATTCTGTTCCTTGGTCACACTAGCCTCATCTTAAGTGCTCAATGGTCATATCTGGCTAGTGGACAGCATATAAAGTTCTATTAGACAGAGCTAACCTATATAACATAAAGAACTTTTTAAAAGCAATTAATGAAAATACTATGTCCACAAACTGGGAACAACTCAAATTTATAATCAAGAGGTGAATGAATAAATAATGCTAACTTTATAAAATAAAATACTACTTACTAATAAAAAGAAACACAAGTCTCATCAATATTAAACATGGAAGAATTGCAAAGGCCTTATGTTGAACCACAAAGGCCAGATCTATGTATCATGCGATTCCATTTAGGTGAAGGTTAAGAACTTATAAAACTGACCTACGGAGACTGAAAACATAGTTGTTACCTTTAAGAGGGATAGAGTATGAGGGAACTTTCTAGAATTAATAGCCACTACACACACATGTGTAGCCAATACTTCAGAGAGGATGATCACCTTCATCGACCATCACAGAATCAACTGCAAATTAATCACACAAACCAATACTAGTATGCACCAACCCAAATGTCTAAAATAAAAACTGCAGTCACCAGTGCAGTTACTAATGCTGAAGAGTCAGGATTAACTGGAACACGCATACACTCCTGCTGGGATTGTAAACTGGTATGACCACTTTGGAAAATGCTTTAGCAATATGTGATAGAGCTAAATATGTGCATATGTTATGAACCAGCAATTCCACTCCTAGATATTTACTCCAGAGAAATTCACACATCGGTTTGCCAGGAAACATACAGAAGAATATTCACAGCAGCACTATTTACAGTAACTCTAAATAGAAACAACATAAATGTTCTATAACAATATAGTGGGTCAATGATGTAATATCTGTATGATGAATTTCTATACAGCAATAAAAATGAACAAATCACAACTACATGCATCAACATGCTTGAATCACATAAATACAGTGTCAAGTAAAACGATCCAGGCAGAAAAACAGTTCATACTCTATGATGCCATTTATATAAAGTTTAAGAATAGACTAAACTCTTCTATGGTGTTAGGATAATGATTATCTTTTGAGGGCAAGAAGAACAGGATGTGGTATAAGGGAGCCTCTGAGGTGCTGATAATGTTCTAAGTACTGCTTACATGGTAGGTTCACTTTAATGAAACTCATCACTTCTGTACTGTTCTGACATGTGCTATCTTCTCTACTTATTTTACACTTAAAATATTTATGAAAGAACTTTTGTTCATCAAAAGATACCATTGAGAAATTGAAAAGAAAGAACGAGAGAATATATTTGCAGTGCATGAAACAGATCTATTGTATCAGGGAAAGTTTATTGATGGTTCCCTATGAGTTACTAAATGGCTGCCTTAACATCCATCATCTCAGATAATCTTCACAGCAACCGCATGATTAACCCCATTTTACTGAGGAAAGTAAGGCTTAGAAGGTTTGAGTGATTTTCCTCAGGTCACAAACACAGGCTGACTTCAAACCCACTCTCTCAAGCTCATAAGTCATACAGTAAACTGCTGGAAGGATTTGCCCAGCCATTATTCAAGCCATAATTATATATCTATTTTTCTTCAGGTTGTATAATATAAAGAATTAAGATAGATCTTCGAATGTACATATGTACATACAGGTAATATACTCCCTGAACTACTGTACAAAGAGAAGCAATATGGTATATCAGAGCACAAGTTCTGGAGTAAGAAGGACTCCTGGGTCCATCAATCACTGTCTCGTCTTGGAAAGTAACTGCTCTGAACCTTGGTCTCCTCCTTGGTAAAATGGTAGTACTTTCATAGGTATCTAGAACAGTGCTTGGCCCTATGGAATGAATGAGTACTCTTTTAACATGACAAAGTGGTAAGTACTTATAATGAATATTCTTTTTTTTTTAAGATTCTATGTAGAGAATTTATCTATCTATCTATCTATCTTTTGGCTGGGTTGGGTCTTCATTGCTGCGTGCAGGCTTTCTCTAGTTGCAGCGAGCGGGGGCTACTCTTCATTATGGTGCGCGAGCTTCTCATTGTGGTGGCTTCTCTTGTTGCAGAGCACGGGCTCTAGGTGTGCGGGCCTCAGTAGTTGCAGCATGCAGGCTCAGTAGTTGTGGTGCGTGGGCTCAGTAGTTGTGGCTCATGGGCTCTAGAGCACAGGCTCAGTAGTTGTGGCACAAGGGCTTAGTTGCTGCATGGCATGTGGGATCTTCCCAGACTAGGGATTGAACCCATATCCCCTGCATTGGCAGGCAGATTCTTAACCACTGCGCTACCAGGGAAGTCCCCTGAATATTCTTTTAAATGTGTTTAAAAGTATGAAATATTATCACGTGCAGTCTAGTGTGTTGCACAATTTAATTTGAAGCTGAGTAATAGTTTTGTGTTTCAATACATTTTATAATGTGCAGAACAGGTCTACTATATAATAATAAATGGAATCCATCATGTATAAGAAAAAGTAACTAGTGGAAATATAACAAAATCTATTTTTATGAAAAGATTATATGTTTAGCATAATAGTTTTAGATATATTTTAATTTCAAAATAAATATAAAACATGAATAAATAAAAATTTAATAGCAATTTGTTACTCCTTTGACTTAATACCAGAAGATAAGTCAAAAAGTGTCTGTCCATTTTCACAGTATTTGAGATTTTTAAATCCATATATATATGTGTGTGTTTTCAACCTTTAAAACTCCAATTTTTGGAAAGTAATTCAGGCCATCACTTATTTCATTTCTGGAATCTGATATTAGTATAGCAAATTTGGACATGTTATTCCTTTCCAAATGAATTAAAGCACATATTTGTATAACTACTTTTGAACTCATTTGCAGAGAACTATTCAAAGTGTTTATTCAAATGAATTATAATGCCAATTTTAAAAAAAAGCCAAGTTTTTGATCCAATATTTTCTAGTGAGATGACATAGCCATTTTCTCTCAAATGATATTAACAAATTGGTGTCTCTCATAAGTAAAAATCATCTCTTGGTGTATTATACCAACATTGTCATCTGATCTCCCTATAGTACACCAGACCTCTATATTCACCAAGCAGTCTTAAACTTACTGTGACTTAAATCAAGAAGATTGTTTAATTCATGATGATCATTGCCATATCCATGACTTGCTCCATTTTTAATATTTTAGCACCCCCCTCCCACAAAAAATGTTCCTGGAGAATAATGCAATAAAGAGAACTATGTTCAAAATAGTGTCACCTTGAATTTATCTTTTATAATCAGACCAGCCTCAATAGCAACCAATGAAAAGAAATCATCTTTTGTGGTTTTGACTTATTTACATTAACTTTTCAAGACATTTCTTAACATATAAAAATAATTTTTATTGTATTCAGAGACACTCGATCAAAAATGTCTTTAATCACATTATTGTTGGTTGAATCATGTAGCCCCATATTCATATGTTGAAATAATATAGGGCTACATACCATAACCACCAGTTCCTCAGACTGTGGCCTTATTTGGGAAAAGGGTCACTGCAGATGTAATTAGTTAAAATGAGGTAATACTAGAGTAGGGTGAGCCTCTAATCCAATATGACTGATAACCTAATACTGTAGAAAACTTTGATGTAGAGGCACGCACACAAGGAGAACACTGTGTAAATACTGGAGATACACTGCCACAAGCCAAGGAAATACCAGAGGTTAGGAGAAAGATCTGGAATAGATTCTTCCTTAGTACCTTCAAAAAGAAACATGGCCCACTGACACCTTGATCTTAGACTTTTGGCCTCCAGAACTATGATACAGTACCTTTCTGTTGTTTAACCTACTCAGTTTCAGATACTCTAACAGCCCTAGCAAACTGATATATACATCATATACTTTTTAAGACCATTAGTAAAATTAAGTGACAGGAATTAACTGAAATGGTAGGCACCTACAAATTATTTCTCTTTTCACTTAACTTCTAAGTTCAGCTGCATATGCAAGACTAAATGAAACAATACTACTAATTAGACTATCTTTGGAAATGCTTCTTTCTGTTTGGAACACGTAATTCTTACATTGCTAAGTAGACAATATTTTTTAAACTTTCCATCTGAAAATTATGGTATCAGATTTATATTTTTAGTTGTTTAAATAGTTTTACTTCATAATACTGTCATTATTTCATTTTCATTCCCAAAAACAGACTACTGAAATCTTATTTATTCAATTTCACTGAAGTTTCTTTTTTTTGCGGTAAGCGGGCCTCTCACTGTTGTGGCCTCTCCCATTGCAGAGCACAGGCTCCGGACGCGCAGGCTCAGCAGCCATGGCTCACGGGTCTAGCTGCTCCACGGCATGTGGGATCTTCCCAGACCGGGGCACGAACCCGTGTCCCCTGCATCGGCAGGCGGACTCTCAACCACTGCGTCACCAGGGAAGCCCTTCACTGAAGTTTTTATCATATATCTTTTCTGAAGTGTACTTAGAGTTCTTACTACAGATTTTTTCACAATGACATATTTTCAATAAAGGTACACTCTGCACATTAAACAGATACCAGTAATCTATACCCCCATCAAGAAAACATTTACTCCAATTTTCCTTGAATCATGTAGCCTATTGGACGATCTATTATATGTCAATTTCTAAATAAAAGTTTTAAGTTCTTTTAAGAAAGAATGCAATGTAATAACAAACAATGCCCAGCCCCAGTGTTGGGAGATGGTAGGATGTAATGGAGCTTCCTGAGGTCATGTCCTGTATACAGGGGGTGTCAGCCATTCAATTCCAGTGACATCCTCCTAGCATGTTGCCATATCTGCCGATTTTAAATGACAGTAAATTTTAAGAAAACACAGTGGAGATTTAAACATGTGTTTGGTTCATTTATGCCTTCTGGGATTCCAGTTAGACACTTTTGATCTGTGAGTGTCACTATGTACTCACAGAAACTTAGACTCAAAATAGCCAAGCTTTTGTTCGTTTGTCTTTGAGCCTGTGGCCTTCGTTCGTGGCCTCCCAGGCTGAGACATGACTCCTGATCAAAGGAGAAAAACCAGAGGTTGTGGACTCCAGGTTACATTCCCTGATTCCCCCACCCCAGACACCCTCCTGTGAGCCACATGTGTAGAAAGTGCTGGCCTGTGATGATCCTCTGGGAAAGGCCAAAGGGTGCAAAAGCCCCACCCCTGGATGAAGGCAGCAGGGAGAAGGAAGCTCATGTCTGGCAGAATATAGGCCTAGGTCCCCAGAAGACTGGGATGGAGGGGAGAGCCTACTGCCACCACCATGGGGCCTGGGGAAATTCCATGCACTCCTGGGCTCATGGGAACTGGCAAAGGGAAGCTTCAGCATGGAGTTCTAGGAGGGTGTGACTGGGAGGGATGGGTCATTTCTGTACCCCTGTGAGGGGAGGTAGGCATGGAGGGAGAACTTAGGGATCTCAGAGGATGGGAGGCCCCTTCAGTGTCCATTTATGCAGACCTGGAGGCCCATCTGAGTGGCCATTTCAAATAACCCTTCTCCTTGGTCCTGACTGAGCACCAGAGATAGCTAATAGCACTGATCAGGCATGCCATGTCCCAGCCTTCCTCAGAACCAGCTGACTTTGCTCTGCCTTAGCCAGCTCTCTCCTGATATGTCTGTCCTGCCTTAGGTCCTTCTTCTCCACTAGGGCACATTGGGGCATAATTATCCTTTAAACTAGATGCTTTTTTTTTTGTAATTTTTGCCTCATCATCATTTCACCTAGACATCCAAGAGCAGAAATCTTGCCATCATAGACTCACACATCCAAACAGTACTTCTGTTTTTACTTTTTCAAAACCTTAAACCTATCCTTCTTCTTCAAATTCTACCTTTTTACAGATTATCATCATCAATGTTCTTTTCAAAGTTTTTTTTTAAAGTTCTATTAATAGGTTTCCTCTCTAACACCAGAGTTCCCTTTCTGCAACAAAAACTATATATAAATATAAATATATATATATATATTTATATATATACACACACACATACACACACATGAATACTTTTAATCAGAGATATTTAAATTCCAAAATGGAAAAGTATAAAACAGAAAATTAAACCAATAAATAAATGAATACCAGTTGGTTACCTCTTTAAGTTGGTATCAAAAGTCTGACACTTTTTCATTCGCACTAAGATCTCAGTGTCAGGGATTATATTTTTCAAGATCTATAGCATTCCAGGCCCCTTGCAAAATGGTGACTGGGATAAACTGGTGAACAAAACTCGTAGGACTCTACCTTCTTAAACCTTATATTTTATTAGAATAAAATTTAGTTATATAGACAAAAAATGTGTATAATATTAAAATATATGGCCTAGTATATATATAAAAATCCAAATTCCTAAGACTTCTTGGTCTTTCATGGTTTTGTACCTGATGCACCTTTTCAAAATTATTTTGTCTCACCCCAGACAAAATATGAGAGCAGAGTTTGAGCTATGAGCTACTACTATGAGCTCCTTGAGAGTAGCGTTTGCATCATTCTCCTTCATACCCTGACTTTCTTGCATAAGCCTGGGACATAATCAGTAATCACATGTTTTTTAATCAAAAATGATTACTCTTTATATTGTTCTTTACTTGATCATTTCTTTAACCTCTATAAATTCCTAAGAAGAAGAATTGTTCTTGTTCTCTTTCATATATATATTCTATTTCTCTAGAACTACTATTTCTATTTCTCTACTGCTGAGTTTATAGAGGAATCTTAACAGTATATGCTGGATGCCTGATCATTTTCAACATGCTGGACCAGGTTCCCCTGGAAAAAGGTAATAGTGCTTTTGTAAGATATATACATTCCTTCAATAGTCTCAGTACTCTGTATCCTACAGAGAAGTGTGCTAAAAGCTTCTGAAACTCATCACTTTTACCTATATAATTTAAAAAAGGCTGATAAAAATGATTTGTGGTTGTTTCAACAGTTACGTTGATTATGCTAAATGACTAACCTGTAAAATGATGTAGAAAGTACAGATAAAAGGAGATAAATAAAACAAATCATCCTTAAATGGTCAATTTTAATGTAGTCATACACTGAATAACTTACACATGGAAAGAATCTGATTTAGTTTTTGACTTGAATCATCTATTCCTTCATTCAAATGACTCTGTATACTGAGTATCCTAAGAATATAGGGTACTTTTAAACATTTCTTTAATACAAATAATTAACATTTCTTATTCCCAACTGAGAAATAAATTTGGCCATATATAAATCTGATAGTTTGATTGTATTATTAAGTAAAAAGTTTGAATGAGATCTAGGAATTATTAGGTCTGTCTCACATCCTTTCTTACACTATTATGGCTTATAAATTCCAGAAATATCTTAATCCCTGTGATAAATCAATTAACTAAAATTAGTACTGTACTTTGCCAGATAGATAGTGAATTGGCACCTACCGCCAGACAATGAATTATGACATAATACTATATAACATCTTTATATTTCATTTAAACACTGATATATAACATCAGTTTGTATAATGTAATAGACCTTTCAGAAATTATAAACTTAGGATAAGTGTGTACTAAAAGAAAATAATGGAAGACGGTGGAGAAGTAGGAGGAGGTGGAGTTTCTCTCTCTTCACAAATGCATCAAGGATACATCTACAGATGGAACAATTCTCACAGAGCACCAGCTAAACACTAGCAGAAGACCTTGGATGCCAGAAACGACAGGAAAGATCTCCACATAACCAGGTAGGATGAAAGAAAAAAGAAGGGAAAAAGAAGAGGAACGGAAGTGGGATGGAACCTGCACCCCTTGTGGGGCGCTGAGGAAGAGGAGAGGTTCCTGTATGTGGGGAAGGCAGCTCATCGATGGGGAAATCAGCTGGGACAGAAGGGGAGCATATGAGGCTCTTGGAAGAGGGTGAAACAGCCAATCTGTGGCAGAAAGGACAGAGTGAGACTGTCACAGCCCTGCATGCCCCAGACTGGGATGTGTGCCCACTGGTACACTCAAGGGCTGGGAGCTGGAACATGGGGACTGGAGAGCAAACCCAGGGAAAGGACTGCCATTGGCTGTGAGGAGACAGCCTGAGGGGTTGGAAGGAAGGAAATCTGCAACCAGGAATGCTTATGAAGGAAACTTGGTCTGCCATAGAAGCAAGGTACTGCTGTTGAGTGATACGCAGGGGGTGGAGCCACCATTGCAGCCTCTCTCTCCCCATGCACCATCCCTGCCCCCCAGGCACTAGGAAAGGGCCCTACCAGGGCTGGCCTTCTCACACCTGCTGCTGGGCACTAGGAAATGCCACCAGGGCCTGATCCTCTCATGATGGCTGCTAGGCTAGGAAAAGCTCCCATTAGGGCTGGATCTCTTGCATCCATGGCCGCTGGCTAACCTGTGCACCTCCTCACTGGTGGGACTGGATCTCTCACGGCCACTGACCCACCCACCCCCATGTACTTGGTGCCACTGGGGTTCCTGTGATCCTGGCAGCCATGACACCTCCATGCCCTGTCCTCACCAGAGCAGACCTGAGTGCTCCAGAGCAGCCTCAGGAGCAGACCCCTGTGGGTGGCCCACACCCAGAGGTGGGGCTAAAACAACAGCTGAGCCCCAGAGGTGGGGTGACTAGGGAAGAGGAACAAAAATTTTTCCGTGCAGCTACACAAGCCGCATATTAAATCTCCACAATCAGCATGCTAAACTCTGCATCTATGGAATATTTAAAGGGACAAAAAGTGTTCCCACAACTGAGAATGGTCTAGCCCTAGCAGCTGTGGACTTTGGGGGCAAGTACACGTGGGAATTGGGTCAGGTCAGAGTCTGAGCTGCCCCTACAGTGACCACAATGGGTCCAGAGACCTACTCAAACGTATTGGAGGGCCTCCTGGGGAGGCAGAGTTCAGCTGTGGCTCATGGGGGGGGCAAAGACACTGACAGCTGAGACCTCAGGAAAATATTATTATTACTATTGTTTTGTTTTGTTCTGTTGTTTTATTACTTTTTAGTTTTAATTAAAAAAAATTTTTAATATATTTTTATTTTTTCATTTTTCTATTTTTACTTTACTTTTCATTGCTTTGTGTTTTTTTCCTTTTATTCTTTGTTCTGTTTTTAATCTTTTTAAATCATTTTTGTGTGTTTTATGTTTTGCTTTTTTTTAGTTTGCATTCTACCTTGTCTCCTGTTTGTTTTTGTTAGTTTTCTTTTTAATTGTTTGATTTCATTTTTGGGTCCTATTATTTGTCTGGTGGTTCTCTTCTTTTTTGTTTTCCCTGTTTTTCTTTTTTTTAATGTATGTGTGTGTGTTTCTTTGTTACCTTTTGTTCTTGTTTGGTTTTGCTTTTACCATATGCCTTGGCTTTTATCCATCTGTTCATTTGTTTTCATTTTTTTTTTAATTGTTGCTGTTTGTTTGCTTTTGTCTTTGCTATTTCTCTTGGGTTTTGTTCGTTGTTTGTTTTCTCCCCGTCCCCTCCCTTTTTTTTTTTTTTGCCACACTGTGCAGCTTGCAGGGTCTTGGTTCCCCAGGCAGGGGTCGGGCCTGAGCCTCCAGGGTGGAAGCTCCGAGTCCAGGATGCTGAGCCACCAGAGAATTCCCAGCCCCAGGGAATATTAATTGGCAAAAGCTTTCCCAGAAGTCTCCATCTTGACTCCAAGACCCGGCTCCATCCAACTGCCTGCAGACTCCAGTGCTGGACACCTCACACCAAAAAACAAGCAAGACAGGAACACAAACCCACCCATCAGCAGACAGGCTGCCTAAAGTCATACTAAGCTCACAGACACTCCAAAACACACCACCTGATGTGGTCCTGCCCATCAGAGGAACAAAATCCAGCTCCACCCACCAGAATGAATGCCAGTCCTTCCCACCAGGGAGCCTACAAAAACCCTGGACCAATCTTGCCCACTGGGAGCAGACACCAGAAGCAAGAGGAACAATGACCCTGCAGCCTGAAGAAAGGAGACCTCAAACACAGTAAGTCAGACAAAATGAGAAGATAAATATGTTGCAGATGAAGGAGCAAGGTAAAAACCCACAAGGTCAAATAAATGAAGAGGAAATAGGCAATCTACCTGAAAAAGAATTCAGAGTGATGATAGTAAAGATGATCCAAAATCCCAGAAATAGAATGGAGGCACAGATCAAGAAAATACAAGAAATGGTTAACAAGGACCTCAAAGAACTAAAGAAAAACAGAGATGAACAACACAATAACTGAAATTAAAAATACACTAGAAGGAATCAACAGCAGAAAAATGAAGACAGAAGAATGGATAAGTGAGATGGAAGACAGAATGGTGGAAATAACTGCCACAGAGCAGAATAAAGAAAAAAGAATGAAAAGAAATGAGGACAAACCCAGAGACGTCTGGGACAACACTAAATGCACCAACATTCTAATTGGGGGGTCCCAGAAGGAGAGAAAGAGAAAGGGTCTCAGAAAATATTTGAAGATATTATAACTGAAAACTTCCCTAACATGGGAAAGGAAACAGCCACGGAAGTCCAGGAAGCACAGAGAGTCCCATACAGAATAAACCCAAGGATAAACATGCCGAGACACATATTAATCAAACTAATGAAAATTAAAGACAAAGAAAAAATATTAAAACAGCAAGGGAGGGCTTCCCTGGTGGCGCAGTGGTTGTGAGTCCGCCTGCCAATGCAGGGGATATGGGTTCGTGCCCCGGTCTGGGAATATCCTATATGCCGCAGGGCGGCTGGGCCCGTGAGCCATGGCCGCTGAGCCTACGCGTCCAGAGCCTGTGCTCTGCAGCAGGAGGGGCCACAGCGGTGGGAGGCCCACGTACTGCAAAAAAAAAACAAACAAAAAAAACAGCAAGGGAAAAGCAACAAGTAACATGCAAGGGAATCCCTATAAGGTTATCAGTTGAGTTTTCAGCAGAAACTGTGCAGGCCAGAAGGGAGTGTCAGGATACATTTAATGTGATGAAAGGGAAAAACCTACAACCAAGATTACACTAGCCAGCAAAGATTTCATTCAGATTCAATGGAGAAATCAAAAGCTTTACAGACAAGCAAAAATTAAGAGAATTCACACCACCAAAGCAGCTGTACAACAACGCTAAAGGAACTTCTCTAGGTGGGAAACACAAGAGAAGAAGAAGAAAAAGACTTATAAAACAAGCCCAAAACTACAAAGAAAATGGTAATAGGTACATACATATGGATAATTACCTTAAATGTAAATGCATTAAATGCTCTAACCAAAAGACACAGACTAGTTGGATGGATACAAAAACAAGAACTGTAATATGCTGTCTACAAGAGACTCACTTCAGACCTAGGGACACACAGAGACTGAAAGTGAGGGGATGGAAAAAGATATTCCATGCAAATGGAAATCAAAAGAAAGTTGGAGTAGCAATTCTCATATCAGACAAAATAGACTTTAAAATAAAGACTGTTACAAGAGACAAGGAAAGACACTACATAATGATCAAGGGATCAATCCAAGAAGAAGATATAATAATTGTAAACACTCATGCACCCAACATAGGAGCACCTCAATACACAAGGCAAATGCTAACAGCCATAAAAGGGGAAATCAACTGTAACACAATGATAGTGAGGACTTTAACACCCCACTTACACCAAAGGACAGATCATCCAGGCAGAAAATTAATAAGGAAACACAAGCTTTAAATGACACATTAAACGAGATAGATTTAATTGACATTTATAGGACATTCCATCTGAAAGCAGCAGAATATACTTTCTTCTCAACTGCACACGGAACATTCTCCAGGATAGCTTACATCTTGGGTCACAAATCAAGCCTTGGTAAATTTAAGAAAATTGAAATCATATCAAGCATCTTTTCCGACCACAACGCTATGAGATTAGAAACCAATTACAGGAAAAAAAACTATAAAATAACACAAACACCTGGAGGCTAAACAATATGCCACTAAATAACCAACAGTTCACTGAAGAAATCAAAGAGGAAATTAAAAAATACCTAGAAACAAATGACAATGAAAACACAATGACCCAAATCCTATGGGATTCAGCAAAAGCAGTTCTAAGAGGGAAGTTTATTGCAATACAATCCTACCTCAAGAAACAAGAAAAATCTCAAACAACCTAACCTTACAACTAAAGGAACTAGAGAAAGAACAAACAAAACTCAAAGGTAGTAGAAGGAAAGAAATCATGAAGATCAGAGCAGAAATGAATGAAAGAGAAATGAAAACAATAGCAAAGATCAATAAAAGTAAAACCTGGTTCTTTGAGAAGATAAACAAAATTGATAAACTTTAGCAAGACACATCAAGATAAAAAGAGAGAGGACTAAAATCAATAAAATTAGAAATGGAAAAGGAAAAGTTACAAAAGACACCACAGAAATACAAAGGATCATAAGAGACTAATATAAGCAACTATATGCCAATAAAATGGACAACTTGGAAGAAATGGACAAATTCTTAGAAAAGCACAACCTTCCAACACTGAACCAGGAAGAAATAGAAAATATGAACAGACCAATCACAAGTGATGAAATTGCAACTGATTCAAACTGTGAAATTTTCCAACAAACAGAAGTCCAGGACCAGATGGCTTCACAGGCAAATTGTATCAAACATTCAGAGAAGAGCTAACACCTATCCTTCTCAAACTCTTCCAAAAAAACTGCAGAGGGAGGAACACTCCCAAACTGACTCTATGAAGCCACCATCACCCTGATACCAAAACCAGATAAACATACCACAAAAAAAGAAAATTACAGGCCACTATCACTGATAAATACAGAAGCAAAAATCCTCAACAAAATACTAGCAAACCAAATCTAACAACACATTAAAAGGATCATACACCATGATCAAGTGGGATTTGCCCCAGAGATGCAAGGATTCTTCAACATACGCAAATCAATCAATGTGATACACCATACTAACAAACTGAAGAATAAAAAACACATGATCATCTCAATAGATGCAAAAAAAGCTTCTGACAAAATTCAACACCATTTATGATAAAAAAACTTTCCAGAAAGTGGGCATAGAGGGGACCTACCTCAACATAACAAAGGCCACATATGACATACCCACAGTAACCTTTATTCCCAATGGTGAAAAATTGAAAGCATTTCCTCTAATATCAGGAACAAGACAAGGTTGCCCACTCTCACCACTATTATTCAATGTAGTTTTGGAAGTCCAAGCCATGGCAATCAGAGAAGAAAAAGAAATAAAAGGAATACAAATTGGAAATGAAGAAGTAAAACTGTCACTGTTTGCAAATGACATGATACTATACATAGAAAATCCTAAAGATGTCACCAGAAAACTACTAGAGCTAATCAATGAATTTAGTAAAGTCACAGGATACAAAATAAAACACAGAAATCCCTTGCATTCATATACATTAATAATGAAAGATCAGAAAGAGAAATTAAGGAAACAGTCACATTTACCATAGCAACAAAAATAATAAAATACCTAGGAATAAACCTACCTCAGGAGACAAAAGACCTGTATGCAGAAAACCATAAGATACTGATGAAAGAAATCAAAGACAACACAAACAGATGGAGAGATATACAATGTTCTTGGACTGGAAGAATCAAGATTGTGAAAATGACTATACTACCCAAAGCAATCTACAGATTCAATGCAATTCTTATCAAATTACCAATGGCATTTTTCACAGAACTAGAACAGAAATTTTTACAATTTGTATGGAAACACAAAAAACCCAAAATAGCCAAAGCAATCTTGAAAAAGAAAAATGGAGCTGGAGGAATCAGGCTCCCTGACTTCAGAATATACTACAAAGCTACAGTAATCAAGACAGTATGGTACTAGCACAAAAACAGGAATATAGATCAATGGAACAGGATAGAAAGCCCAGTGATAAACTCACGCACCTACGGTCACCTCACCTATGACAAAGGAGGCAAGTATATACAATGGAGAAAAGACAGCCTCTTCAATAAGTGGTGCTGAGAAAACTGGACAACTACATGTAAAAGAATTAAATTAGAACACTCCCTTACAGCATACACAGAAATAAACTCAAAATGGATTAAAGACCTAAATGTAAGGCCAGACACCATAAAACTCTTAGAGGAAAACATAGGCAGTACACTGACAGAAATCGCAGCAAGATCTTTTTTGACCCAACTCCTAGAGAAATGGAAATAAAAACAAAAATAAACAAATGAGACCTAATGAAACTTAAAAGCTTTTACACAGCAAAGGAAACCATAAACAAGATGAAAAGACAGCCCTCAGAATGGGAGAAAATATTTGCAAATGAATCAACGGTCAAAGCGTTAATCTCAAAAATATACAAACAGCACATGCAACTCAATATCAAAAAAAACAAACCCTATCAAAAAAATGGGTGGAAGACCTAAATAGACATTTCTCTAAAGAAGACATACAAATGGCCAAGAGGCGCGAGAAAAGCTGCTCAACATCACTAATTATTAGAGAAATGAAAATCAAAACTACAATGAGGTACCACCTAACACCCGTCAGAATGGCTGTCATTAAAAATCTACAAACAATAAATGCTGGAGAGGGTGTGGAGAAAAGGAAACCCTCTTGCACTGTTGGTGGGAATGTAAATTGATACAGCCACTATGGAGAACAGTATGGAGGTTCCTTAAAAAACTAAAAATAGAACTACCATAAGACCCAGCAATCCCACTACTGGGCATATACCCTGAGAAAGCCATAATTCAAAAAGAGTCATGTACCCCAATGTTCATTGCAGCACTATTTGCAACAGTCAGGATGTGGAAGCTACCTAAATGTCCATCAAGAGAGAAATGGAGGGCTTCCCTGGTGGCGCAGTGGTTGAGAGTCCGCCTGCCGATGCAGGGGACACAGGTTTGTGCCCCAGTCCAGGAAGATCCCACATGCCGCGGAGCGGCTGGGCCCGTGAGCCATGGCCGCTGAGCCTGCGCGTCCGGAGCCTGTGCTCCGCAATGGGAGAGGCCACAACAGTGAGAGGCCTGCGTACCCCCCCCAAAAAAAAAAAAAAAGAAATGGATAAAGAAGATGTGGTACATATATATAATGGAATATTACTCAGCCATAAAAGCAATGAAATTGGGTCATTTGTAGAGATGTGGATGAACCTAGAGAGTGTCATACAGAGTGAAGTCAGTCAGAAAGAGAAAATCAAATATATTAATGTATATATGTAGAATCTAGAGAAATGGTATAGATGATTTTTGCAAAGCAGAAATAGAGACAGAGACGTAGAGAACAAATGTATGGACGTCAAGGGGGGAAAGGGGGAGTGTGGGATGAATTGGGACATTGAGATTGACATATATACACTATTGATACTATGTATAAAATAGATAACTAATGAGAACCTACAGTATAGCTCAGGGAACTCTACTCAATGCTCTGCGGTGACCTAAATGGGAAGGAAATCCAAAAAAATAGGGGACATATGTATACGTATAGCTGATTCACTTTGCTGTATAGTAGAAACTAACACAACATTATAAAGCAGCTATACTCCAATAAAAATTCATTTAAAAAAAAGGAAATAATGGGATACATGATTTTCTATTATTTGTCTTTCTGGTAATAAAGTTTACATATTTCATAATTCTAGAGAGTATCTGTGGATATACATTTTCTATTAATAATGACATTCAATAAATGATCTCCAAGACTTAAGTAATTTTCTATTTTTCTTTATGCTATTTCATAGCATAGAAATATAGAAATAGCTATTAAATCAGAAACAGAATTAACAGAATTTGAACCCACTTAAAAACCAGTAACTTTTTTTCAAAGGAGACGTAGCATCAATATCAACCTATAAAATTATATGAACACTTCAGTAAAGCAATCCTTATATCTCATAGGAAGAAAACAGAGTACGAGAAAACAAAGCACTAAAAGTAAGCCATTAAAAGTAAGCCATTATTAAGAAACTATTCTAGAAGTAGTACACATTACCAAATTCCAGGAATTCTAGAGATGCGCCTACTCCCTCAGAATACTTAGAAACAATGCAAATAACAGTATCTACTGAAAGTGAAACATGACAACCAACACAATGGATCACTTAAAAAACCTGACTGAAGTTCCTAACATAAAAAAGAAAGTAACAATTAAAAGAGGCACTTGGCAATAATAGAAGCAATGATGTATTCTATTAGCAAGCTCATAACCATTTCCAGAAAACAGATATTCTGAGAGCAGATGTGAACATGCCTCTAAAAAGATTGGGTGCCTCATGATAATATAGCCTAGTGCCATTACACATCCAGACTTGTTCTTCTGAATACTGACTACCAAGCAACATCCTAATTATAATTTGGCTAACATGGCCTATAAGGAGAGATTACACTAGCCAGAAATTGTTTGTAGGTATCTTCACACCACATATGAAAAATTAGAATTGTAAGGTATTATAATCAGTGCCAGACAATTTTTCTGAGGTCAGTCAACACTAAATGATCAAGACTACTAACAACTGCATCAGTAAAATTACAGTGATGAAGCTAAAATTGACTGAAGGCTTTACCATGTGCCAGACACCATACTGAGCACTTTAAGACTTTAAACTCACTATCTCATTTAATCTACCCACACACCATCCCTGTAAGGTAGGTCCTTACATTATTATTGTATTATTGCATTATGATATCCATTTTTCCGGTAGACAAATTAAGTTGCAAAGCAGTGAGGCCACTTGCTCAGGGGCCCTAGAAAGTAGAACACAAGTGCAATTACAGGTCTGTCTGGGTTTGGAGCCTGGGCCTCAAGCTTCACTCCACTACTCCCAGAGCCATGCTACTCTAGGAATGACCTCTTGACCTCATTGACCAATTGTTTTATTTTAGATTTCCACAACTGGTGTATTTGAAGGGAAAAAGATATGGTAGAAATTGTATTTGGGACCTGCTGGGCCTATAAATTTTCAGTCTAAAACAACTAAATCAGTGTTCTGAATAGGAGTTTTAGAGAAGAGATAAGAGAATCAAAGGGGACAAGGACAGGGGCAATCCTTTGTTAGGTATGAGTACTGCAGCATAGTAACAGGCACCGACTGCCCCTCCTGAGTTGCAGTTACTTTCTGAAACTGAGGCACTTTAGTCTTCATGGATGTCAGTCTTCACAAGCATTCATGTAGCTTTAAAAAAAAAAACAAAGCACGGCAGCTCCATCCGTCTCCTGAGACGTCGTATCATGACTTACTACAGAAGCACTGTGTATTTAAAGCACTGAAAATATTCAGAAACATTATGCTTTGAATCTAAGAGTTAGAAGCTTTAAACACAGGCTATAGTAACCAACTTAAAGCAATGAACATAGAAATATAGTAGCAGTACCATAAGCAATATTAATGGATGATCCCGTGACTCAGTGTCTCATTAATAAATGTATGACATAAAATCCAATTTGAGAATCTACTAATAAAAACCCCCGCAAAGGACAGGAAATAGATAAATGCATGTGATTAGGCCCCTATGTTTTCAACTTCATAACTCATTGGATGCCATCATTTTGCCAGCTTTAACTCCATCATACATTTTTTTTTAAAGAATTTTGTCATTTCGTTGGTTTTCTATCAGAACAGCATCACTGAAAGAAATATTTACAGATAAAACTATATCTTATCATGCAATCATTTATAACTAATAATGTATATTTGGAGAGAAGAGAAAAAATTCTGAATGAAAAAGAAATAGTGTTAAATCTACTTCATTCTGGAGTAAAGACTAGGGAATAAAAGTCAAGAGCTACTCCCCTAGGTTCATGAGAGAACCTGTTTCCTAAAGTCACCAATGTTGTACTTTGAGCTGAGTTAGGAAAATACCACTATGTGGCAATTAAGAGTAATGGCTTGGTATGAATGACATGTCAGGTTGACACTATATTCAGAATTCCAAGAGGTTCAGTGTTTGATAAATATGATTTAACATAAATGATACTTTCCCACTAGAAGATTCAAATAGGATGTGCCTATTCATAAATATAATTAGTAGCATCAGATATATATATAATAAATGAAGAATGGGGATGAGCTAGGTTCTGACTTCAAGGAATTCAGAATCCATCTGAAAATAAGACATATATGTATATAACAGAAAAATAAAATACATATAATAAAAAAGAAATTAAATATTCAAGTGAAAGAAAGTAGCTGAGAAAGGAGATAATGTGATACGAATCTTAAAATTGGTAAAAACTTCATCACCAAAGAAGCTGGTCAATTCAGGAAGAGGGTGATGACATAAGCAAAGTATAAAGAAGCATACATCTAACATTTCTCAAACGCCAATATTCATCAGGAACTAAGCTATAAACTAAGTATGTTTACATCATTTCACTTAGTCTTATGAAAAACTGTCAAGTACACATTATTATGCTCATTTTATACTTGGGTAAACTTAGATTCAAAGAAAGTTACTTGACTAAGTCATACTAGCATGTAATAGCTAATAGGTAACAAATTACATCCACAGAGGTAAAATGATAATTAGGATAGTACATACAGTATAAGCCAAGGAAATATAGAATTTCAGAAAAAGGTGGTGTAGCAGAGAGGATAAAGTCATGGATCTGTGCTCAGAAATACTTGGTACTAAACTCTGGCTCCATTAGACACCAGCTATGTGACCTTGAGGATGCTAGTAGGTACTTATAAATATGTAAAATTACATATAAGTATATATCATATGTATATATGACATGTAATACCAATTTTAACAAAGTTTCATAGAGAGGAAGAAAATATGACCATATTTTATTAAATTAAAGTGAAGATATTTACTTAATTAAACATTGTCTCAGAAGAAGCAGATGATCATTGTATAAGGATTACAGTTACAAGGTTGGCACTCTACAATTTTTCCTTTGTCACTGATGCACAAAAAGTTACAGAAATATTCTTATTCTATCTCAACTCTTTCAGGATCATGGATAGCAAGATCAACACCTAAACATAAAGGCATATTAGTCAGGACACTTTTGGCTATTTTATGGAATATCCTCAACATCTCAGTGGCCCAAAATTACGTTTCCTTCTCTATTCATGAAAATATAATCTGCTGACTCCATGACAACTAGCTTCCATGCTTCCATAACAGTTCAGACTGACAGAAGGTCCACTACTTTATAGTTTCCTGATTCGGATCATAAGGTCTCCAGGTCAAAAAAGGCAGGGGAGGAGAATGCTAGATGTCCTCCACTGAGAGTAACTCAGAATCTGTTTCTATTTAGAACCCTCTGATCCTACCCAAGAAAAAGAAAGTGGGGAAGCAAAATCATCCGTGTGGAAGAGAGAAGAACCAAATGAACCAAATATGAACTGGCATCAGAAGTCCAACACAGAGCAAGAGGAGGTGGGGTCTGAAACTTGAGAAGTGTGGAACATGTTTGACACAGTCACTGAGAAATAGGAGAGTCACAAAAAGCTTAACAAAAAGCATAGTCAAGTAGGACTGAAGGTCCAATTAGAGATCATGGATTTATGATAGTTTCAGTCCTCATGTGATTTTAATTTTTGGAATATATAAGAAGAAAGACTATGAACTGACATAGTTGAGAGTCAAGGGGGAGAAAATTACATTGCAATCTCAGGGAGAATTTAAATAATTTTCTTATAAAATATTGAGTCTAGGCCAAAAGCCAAGTGAAGCCAAAAGGTTCTAAAAGCCTGGGCCAAATGGATTTCAGTGGTGACTGCTGCTGTAGGTGACTAAATGTATGAGTAGGTAAATTACAGTCAAGTAGCAAGAAGAGCCAGTTTCAGCATCAGCATCTTTTCTGACCAAGGGTCAATAACATCTCTGAAGTCTTAAATTTAGAAATAAAATTGTTCTGTTGGATGAATGGACAGTGAAAAAAGAAGCTATGTACTCACTGCCTACCCATATGAGCCTAACAATGACCTTTTGCTAAAACTGCCTCTCTTGTGTAATGCTTTACTTTTTGCATGACAGGCTGCCTCCAATCTCACTGCTAAAACTTATGGTACTATTTCACAGGCCACTAAAAAGGAACAGATCACACTTGAAGTTGATGTTCATATGAACAAAGTATTGTGCCAGAAAAAAGCACGCTCTAAATGAAAGAAAACAGCACATCTAGGATTATTTTTTGCTATTTGTATGTTAGCCTGTAGTGTATAACAACAATAGCAATCATATAAGAAAAAGGAAAAAGAAAAGCCTGATATCTTCATCATCATTATGAAGAAGTTAGAGAGTAGTAATTTGGACCAGTGATGGGGCTCTTTGGCCTCCATTTTGTTGAAAGGAATGACATCCATAGATTAACCTGAACTATGAAATTAGTTAATCATGCAAAACCACTTATAATGTGACTGCCCCTCATCAGTTAGTTGTCACTGTCGTTTGTTGACAAAAAGGAAAGAGTACTCATTAAAAATACTGACTCAAGTGTTTGATTATATTTTCAGATTAAAAGAAAACTACAGTTACTTTAAACAAGAGATTGTTAAACATTTTAGGAAAATATTTGTAGGTTCAGATGACCAATGTGTCATTGAAAATGTACTGTTGGGATTTTATAAGTCAGAAGCATATAATCTTAAGTTATAAAGCTTTGATTTTGGATCTCTACCCTACTTAAAACTTTCTCAAGAGATGTCTCATCAGTAGCCAACTTGGCATTTAAGCTATTAAAGTCCATTGTAAGCATGTTTGGGGTTTTGTATCTAATTTCACTACTAGGTATTTGGTGATTTAAGCCAAATTCAGTGTCATTAATTTGTGAATATCTCCGCTTGATCCTTAAACTGGCCCCAGTCTGATCAATATTCGAAATAAAATCCTACAGAAGCCTCTAGGTCATATGTATATTACAAATGTGATACCAAAAATATAATGAACAACAAAATGATCATGAGAATTTTTTTCATTATTTAAAGTTGAACTGAAAGGCAATTAATTATGATTTAACATTTAGAAAAATATATTGAAGAATGTAAAACTTTCCCTTTGACCTTTTACTACAAAGTCTTCAATGAATGGGTATTCCAAAGGGTGACTATGGATTAGGGCTTGGTGTGTTTTCCTCTCTACTGTTTTCTTGTGTGGGCTGAAAATACACTTTTTCTCTACCTTGCTAGCCCTTATCACATAATTGATATTAAACAAATGTTTGTTTATTAAACAATCACATTAAACAATTCTGCTGGACGTCCTTCTACTTATCACTAAAAGGCAATTTTTTTTTAAATTAAATTCATACTGAAGAACATTTTCCTTCTATATTTCAGTGTACTCTCACAATACAGTGCATTCTTTTTGCTTCTGTCACAAAAACAAGTTGTGTTTTATGAACTATGGCTTTGTGTTAGAGTTTTATAATATTTATAATACTATATTTGAGCTTTATTCAAGTCAAAGGCTTGGCCTTCTTGCTTTCCTTTAATATGTATTGAATTTTTTTTATTTGAATATCATTTCTCCTTATATTTTTCTCATCTAGCACACTGAACATATTACAGATACAATAAATTTCTGCTTAATGAAAAAAATGAAGGAATAAATGAATACACTAAGGACACTTACATGGCATAGTTGCAAATAGGAGACGGGACTGGTGAACTTTGAAATGAAATGCGTTGCTAAGGAGGGAGCAGTGCAAAGGTCATATCTACTGTTCATGGTATAGAGTAATCCTTGAACATGTAAGGCTTACAGAAATTATTTAACAAATATTTCCTATTGCGTAGTCAATTATGTTCAGATAATTTATAGGAGTAAATGGGTTGTTAACAACATAATCCCCCTTTTTACTTGTGAAGATAGTTGATTACAATTTTTATTAAAACAGGTTTTGCTCTTTTTCATTTTTTATTAATTAAAAGTGGCAGACAATAAATTAAATTTTTTAAATGGCTTACCTTAAATAAATCAACACATAATTTTATAAATGTTTCCAATGACTTTGGCTATCTAGAAATGTTGTTCTATGAAAATAATGAAGCCATTTGAAGGAGAAGATTCAGGTTTTAAGGAAATGTATGCAGTGTAAGCCTTAGCTATTAACACAGAGCATAGAAGAGTAATTGTGTAGTTCATGAGAGCATGTCTTTGCAAACTTGCCAGCCTATAAGAGTTCCAATGTCATACTAAGCTCTCAGGGTCCCCTCAGTCAAAAGACTCCTCATGTTAGGTTGCCATATAAGCCCATATGGCTTCATCTTGAATTTTAGATTCCTTCAGGGGAAAATCACCCCCTCCCAAATTTTATATGCTCCTTTGTTTTTTACAGTCTCTGAGGCTGCTTGGGGAAACTCCCCTAGAACTGTCCAAACTATCATGTCTCTTTAAGAAAAATAAATTATCACTAAGATTCACCCTATATACACACAAAAATACACACTAATTAGAGATCATATCGCAGATACACCAGGGACTTGTTTTCAGCACACTGTTTATGATATATTATTCTTCTATTATTTGCATTTATAAGACATCAGAAAATTATAAATAAGAGCTAAGTTTAGATTCTATGAACATACAGCAAGATCATTTGGGGACTCAATATTCACACATTGTTGGATACTAATATTTACTGTGAACACAGCATAAATTTATCTTGGCTAAAACCACAAAATATTTACTAGTTTTACTTGTTAACACATACAATATGCAGACCATTAAGAGTTAACAGCTCTAGGCCAGGTCTAAGTCAGTATTATATTCACACATCTTAGCTTTTCTTTTTCCAAAATCAATATCTGCAAATAATAAATGAGATCTCAGAGGGTTGAGTTAAGCTCCAACCACCACAGAGCAACTCTGCAATTGGTCATTGACTCAATAACGCAGGTGAGTGCCACACTATAGAGCATCTCTAGCACACGGTAATAGAAAATTAATAGCTTTCAAATCAGCACTAGGGTTACCCTAAGGATTATATAATAGCTTGAGTTAGAACAATCGTCCAACTCCAAGAATTATAAAATGCCATAAAACCTGAGAAAGATACAAAAGCCTGAACATTATGCTTAATTTGTTCCATGCACACTGTTTTCTACTCAGACAACAAAAGGCTAATGATATGAAAGTGTCATGTTGAAAACAATGTGCTAATAAGCCGCATTGCAGTGGTGTCCATGGTGTCTATATGGAGTTCATACATCACTGGACAGAGATTTGCATATCAGAATCAGGAACCTGTGCATTGTGAATATTCCTTCTTAAAATCAGTAATAAGTTAAACATTCTACACATGTCCTCATACTATCCTAACACTTACAGAGGTAAAATTTCCCCACCAGAAGAAAAGCTTTATTTCCTCTGCTGTGTGACCCTTTCATTCATGGAGTCCAGAATGATTCCCTGACTGTAGGTTTGCAAACTAAATTCAAGCAGGATAGCATAAAGAAAAAAAAACTAAAGGGTAACTTTCTTATTAATACATACATTAGTTTACAGGGCTGACTACCAGTAGTAGCAACAGCTAAAAAGCACTCAGTCAAGAAACCGGATCACCACCATCCTAACGTGATGTCAGAAAACTTGTGAGCTGCACAGCATAAAACATCCTTCTGTAAGGAAACAATAGCGTGGGATAAAATATCAATTACTCATTTATCCATTTTTCAATGCTAGAGAAATGTATGGATACAGAGGGCCCAAAAAGAAAACTTGGAAGATTACATTTCTACAATGAGCATGTTAAAGACAGGCAGAGAGGAAACAAATTATTTCTAAGCTTCATAAAGTTATTCTGTTTCCTTCCATTACTTGACATTTTAAAAACAGATCAGATCATATCTTTACAAAATTGTTCTTTTCACCTCAAAAGCCACAAATAAGTCAGATTGTTAAAGGAGCAGATATATCTCCTAATGCCTTGTCAAGGAAAGTACGTGGCTTAAATGTATATTTCTGGGTGTTGGATATGGAATCCAAATTTTAATAACTATATCTCAAACTCTAAGATTGGCAATTAATCTTAAAACCCAAAACCAAACAAGACAAAAACCACAACAAATATTCTTGAGAAAGCATAGACACTAAAGGACAGCAGATACTTACCCACAGGCTGCCAACATCCAGTCATTTGCTAAAGCTAAAAGCATATGACATTTTCCTGCAGGCTACTTGTCTTTTACTTTTCAAAGGAGTTTCATCACCTAATTTAGCACTATCTGCAAAGATTTGGGATAGCAAAAAAAAATTTTCCTTCCTGGTTTTTTCCTTCTAGTTCTCTTAGTGGCTTATGCCCCACACACAAAATGGCACCTTTCTTTCAATGTGGAAGCAGGCTTTTATATACCAGGCATGAATGTGAGTATGCCACAAAACACCCGTTCCTTATCATGCGCTTGTTAGCTTGTCCAATCTATGGCAATCACTTCAGTCCCAGGGGTTGAAAGACACAAGACGCAGGGAAAAAAGAAAGCAAAAGCTGAAGAAAGATCAATACTGCACAGTGAAACAAGAAATGTAGGCTATTTACTTTTCATTGATCTGATGATGCAGGAGAAACACCTCAAACTGGCATTAAATTGAAGGAATACATCTTCTGTGTTTTTTCACCTCAAGGTCAGGAAGGAGTGAAAAAGAAATTAGAACAAACAGAAACTAATCACACGAGTACAATAAAACTATTAATCCACATTACAAACCCACATAGTAACATAATTAAATTTCAGGTTGAACGAGATTCACGATAAGACAGATACCATCGGGTTTTTCGGTTTGTTTAAGTTGTTTTAACTTGCACCTAGAACAGCTACAAAACATACACAATTGTATATGAGGACTGAATCAGACCGACATTTAATGCTTGGCTAGAGGCCCAGCCTTATTTTGCAATAATCCCAGAAAACTAGAAACAGGCTCTATTCCAGCCACAGAGAAAAGTATTGAACATTAATTCTTAGGTTCTAAAGTAAAGATCACAAATGGTTTTCCAAAAGAGTTTATCCTAGAATTCTGTGCCATTTTTTTCTTCAGGTTGGAAAACTCTAATATATTTAGATAAAAGAAATTTCAATATATTCAAACAAGCCATAGACTAAAACATCTGCAACTCTTATAGTGATATGATGTGACTGGACTTAAGAGAGATTGGTTATACCTCTTTGACATCAACGTTATGTGAAGAAAACCTAAACTTTTATTCATTTATCTGTTCACTCATCCATTCATGTAAGTTTCTGTAAGGGTAACCATATGCACACATATATACACAGACACATATTTTTACTATGATTTTTAAGAATATCCTGGTTTTATCTGGATCAAAATTTTGGAATTGGAGAAACAAAGGCAGTAAAATTAAATGCTAAAGTTAATCTTTCGTGTATCTACTACAGATTTTTTGCTTTGTGGTTACCTTGAGGCTTACATAAAACATAATTATAATGATCTATTCTAATCTGATAAATTAACATTTAAAAAACTTGAAGTATAGGGGGCTTCCCTGGTGGCGCAGTGGTTGAGAGTCCGCCTGCCAATGCAGGGGACACGGGTTCGTGCCCCGGTCCGGGAGGATCCCACATGCCGCGGAGCGGCTGGGCCCGTGAGCCACGGCCGCTGAGCCTGCGCGGCCGGAGCCTGTGCTCCGCGACGGGAGAGGCCACAACAGTGAGAGGCCCACGTACCGCAAAAAAAAAAAAAAAAAAAAAAAACTTGAAGTATAGTTGATTTACAATGTGTTAGTTTCTGTTGTACAGCAGAGGGGAAGGGGAACAGGATAAATTAGGAGTTTGAGATTAGCAGATGCAAAGTACTATATACAATAGATAAACAACAAAGTCCTACTGTACAGTACAGGGAACTATATTCAATATCTTGTAATAAACTATAATGGAAAATATCTGAAATAATATATATACATATAACTGATAAATTAACTTTGATCCCATATAAAAACTCTACCCTTTCCCACATTTTGTGTTTTAATGTCATAATCTACATCTTTTTATACTGTGTATCTAGCAACAAATTATTGTACCTATATTTATTTTTAATGCTTTTGTCTTTTAACATTATACTAAAGTGATTTACACACCCCTATTAGTTTTTTTTTTCTCCCTCTCAAAACTTTGAATGTATCATCCATTTTCTCCTGGCCTGCAAGTTTACTGCTGAAAACCCCACTGATAGCCTTACAGGAGCCCCCCTGTATGAAATTAAGATTTTTCTTTTTTCCTCTTGATGCTGTCAAAATTTTCTCTTTAATTTTTGATAGTTTTATTATGATACCTCTCAGTGAAATCTTCTTTTGGTTGAATCTGTATGGAGACCTATGAGTTTCATGTACCTAGATATGGGAAGTTTTCAGTGTGGTAAATATTTCACAATGTAGACATATGTCAAACCTTCAGGTTGTACAATATAAGTATATAAAATTTTAGTTGTCAATCATGCCTCAATAAAGCTGGGAAAAATAAAACTAAAACATAATTCAGGTGATAGAAAAAAGTCAAGTTTATCAAATTCACCCTAAATCATCTAAGACAGGTATTTGTTTTCTAACTTCTGAATTCATGCATTTTAATATTTAATCACAATTATGATGCATGCACTCTCTATAAAAAACATCCTGCTTTGAGTTTGCTAAATGAGGATCTTGGACATTTTAGAAGAAATAAATGACAAAAACTCAGGGTCAGGCATGACAACTATAAAATTTTGTCAACAAGACAGAGACATTGTTCTTGCCTACTGTCACAGTCTTGCTCCATTCTCATCAAGTTTGCGACAAAAGTTATTTTGCAGGCTAAAATTTTTTAATGCAACAGTTATTTCTTTTTCTTTGATCCAGAGCCAAAGATGAGATAGTCCTTAAAATTGATTTTATTAAGTGAAACTATTAGTGAAGTTGTACCTCAACTTTTCTATTTCTAAAATGTCACCATAATTTTCCTTTAAAGTGCTGAAATACACAATATTTTTGCTATGAGTGCATCTTAATGTCAACGATTTTATATCTAAAAATCTTAATGGTAATTCATTTCAATTCCCCCATGTATTCATTTCTAGAGATTCTATCATTTTGTGTCTATTTTAAACATAAATTGAATTTTTAAAATTTGAAATAAGTTGTCATTGCTGAGTATTCAAAATATGAACGAGTCTGGAAACAAATAATTATAGAGATACATATTTATGAAAGCTATAAATATGTAAAAATAAGCTAATATCCCTTATTTGCTATGGGTAGCTCAAGCATTCTTTTTATATTTGGAACCATCTTTGAAAATATATTTCCATGTTTCCTATAAAATCTTAATTTTGTACCTACTCTATTATGAGGAAATTGAAGAGATTTCTCATGCATTTAGAAATTTTTCAAAAGCTAGACACTCTTTAAACTATCATTTCAATGTTCATTTAAATGTTTTCAATTTATCAAAATTTAGAGTAATAGTTGAACAAATCTGAAGATGAACTTTTATGAAATTTTAAAATTAACGACATGGGAATTATTTTATTCTAAAGCTTTGTTTACCTGAAAACTAATTATGGAATGACTTTTTACAAAGTGAACCTTTTTGTATTCATACCTTTTTTAATACAACTTCACTTTAAATTGAACAGCTTTGTGAATATGTCACTATTTTGCCTGTTTGGCAGAAGTCCAGAAATCTTCTCTATTAGGTCAATCTGCTAAGAGTATGCTTGGCTACGAAGTAACTTTTTGGAAAGAAACCAACTTGATGCAGTCACTGCAGCAAGGATGGTACTTGTCAGATGCTGCCCAGTCCAGACTCATTCTCAGAAACTAAAGCTAATCATGGCTGGCAGAAAGGGCAAAGCGGCAGAACCAGTGTTACAATGAATGGTTTCTTAGGTGGAACATGATGGAAAGTTGTCTTTTCATCATAAATTCTACATCTTATTATAATTCATTTGGTGGGGTAATAACTGACAAGGTTTTGTTTCATAATCAAAAATTGTTCAATGTTTGAATCTCGAAAGAGGTAAAGGAGAAATTATCTTTCCATCCATGCAATCTAGATTCCCATCTTTATTTCTGAAACATTATCCCTACAGATTTGAAGAGTTTTAAAGAATCTGCATAACTTCTATAATCCCAGTTTTCCTACAAAACATTTTAAAAGTTGAAGCATTTTATTTTATTTTTTTAAATATATTAAACTTCATTTAAAAAGGATCTAAGATTTATTATATTGAATGAATCTAAAGATACAAAAATATTTTACAGTTATGTTTATTATTCTCAATCCCCACATGCTTTTTAAGGTTTCTTGATTGATGATGACCTGTTTTAACCATATTAAAATATTAAAATAACTATAAGAATATAATTATTTCTTTTAACAAAATTACCAGGAAATATGAATTGAAATTAATTATAGATTAACATTTTGGGCTAAGATGAGGGTCATTTCTATGTTACATTTCCTAACATGACATAAACCATGATACCACTTCTTGGTCATATTCAATCACCTAACTGAAGTACTGTGTGTGTCAATTAATTTCACATCCATCACAGGATCTTTAGACAGTAGAAGTTGTTGGAGGTCACTTTGCTGAGTTGGTTAGGACCTTCAGGCAATAAGGAATCAGGAGGTTTTTTAGAGAAGAGTATGAGGAAGTAACTACAAATTTAACATGTCACATGGTAACATATATTCCCTAAATATCATTCTTGCTCTCATCTTGAACAAATAATAATATCTTTCAATGGAGAATTTTTGCATACATTTCTACTTTTTATTCCTAATCTATGCTTCTCAACTCTCGAAATATGGTCTACATCTGCCCATAATCATGTCAAAACCAAATGTTCATTAAGTACTTACAAGCAATATTGTAACTCTAGTGTTTATTTAAAGAAACAAAAGAGAGATTCTGTGGTCTTAAAATGTGTAATGACATCATGAAACAAAGAAGCCATGTTTTTTAAAAAAAAGGAAAAAAGAATCCCAGATAACCACAAAAAAATTTTATCTTTATCTTTCTTTATGGCCTTTGTTTTAAAGTATATATTGTCTGATAAAAAATTTTAATGTTATATAATTATTCATTACTTATTACATAGCTTTCAAAGTTTTTATAATCTTGTCATTAAAACTGTCCATATCAGCTCATCCCAATCCAGCAGGCAGATTGTTGAGCAAGGGGAAATGGTCCTAATAATTCATCACTGGATTGCTGTTCAGAGTTCCAGGAAATTGCTCATTACCTTTCATTGCCTAAAATCTCTGTATAAAGGAAAGAATAAAAATGCACTTTTTGTAATTTAGCATTTCCATATTTTCTATTTAAACGTTGACATGTATCTCTTTGAGGGATTCATCTTGACGTGCCTGTCAGGCTTGCCATCTCCATTTTTAATAGGGTGAATAATAGGTGATAAAGGTTGATTAGAAATGAACCTGAAGATGTATTTTATTAAAGTTTTGCTTTATTTCATACATAAGCATGAAATCTAATTTTTTTGCCACTAAGAAGTCACATGAAGGGACTACATTGCTTCTTTAGAATTCTGAATTGAATATATTTTCAGATGTGTCAATTGGATCAAGCATACGATGATCTTGAAAGGTGGTCTTTTTCAAAATAAATACATAGGAAAATTGTGAAATTATTACTTGTTAAACATTTCTTCTTTTGCAATTAGGAAATAAATTTTGCCTTTGATATTGAAAGTCTTAATGTGAACAGTTCTGTAATAACAAATTGGGCATTTATAAGCTCTGAAAACTCCATTACATGAATTCAGAATTTATCAAAATTTATTTATAATTCTTGGGTATTTATTCATAAGATCCTAGATATTAATAATTATATCTAACTAGTTCTTTTTATAGCTGAAATTTTAAGTAAATCAATGAAATCTGATTCCTCCTCCTACAGTGGTTTTATCTGATGCTTTAACTGAAGGAACACTGTTGCTTCTGGAAGCAAGGGTTATATGATACCTTCCTTGGTCCTAACTGGAAGTCAGTAATCAAGCTGCTGAGTGCTGAATGTCAACCCCAGAAGAAATTTATCTTTATCCTGGTATAAATGAAGCTATGGAACTCTACCCTCACTCACAGAGAATGGGGAATAATATGGTCCTAAATCTGGAGTTAGATGCTGCAGAGGCTACTGAATTGGACAGAAAATAAAATAAGAATGTTCTCACTCCTGATAGAGAAGGGCAGCAATAAGAAAGGAGGCAAAAGAATGAGGGTAAGAGGATAAAGAGCAGAGAAGGGGCTGATCGAAGAACTGTTAAAGGAGAGCTTTTTAAAAAATAGAGATGACTAGTATTAACTCGAGATTAGTATTATTGCAATATAAACCTACTTTGCTCCGAACTCTCAGTAAATTCTGCCATTTATATAGCTACTGAAAGAGAGGGAGAGGGAGGAGAAAGAGGGAGGGAGGGAGGGAGAGAGAGAGGTAGGAAGGGAGGGGGAAGGAGGGAAATACACTGTATGTATAAGCTATGGAAAGAGAAGACATTTCACATCATGTTCAATAATGTACAGAGAAGGACAGCAAAATGGAACCAAAAAAGTCATGAAGAAATTCTACTGCTCCAAGTTTGAAGCCATTAGGTGTAAGGTTTCCAGTCTATTTTAATGTAGACCTTAACAAGCTGTCTGATAGCAACTAACATCAGGAATGAAGAAATGATCTAAATATTTAGTCAGTAGTTGATGGTATTAGATTTTAATTTTATTCATGTGAGGAGATCATACTCACATGATACCTCTGTCCCTACTTTCTAAGAAGGATACTGATTTACTTTTCATAGGATAAGAGGCAGAAATTCACAAAAGCAGGATATGAGAGTGTAGTATAGCCTATTCACATCCAAGTCTTCTCTCTTGGGTGTAGAAGAGGATTATACTTGCTTGCCCCTTTATAGACAATCACATCCATGTGACAAGTGATCAGATCGTCCACTGGGCTGTGAGAGTCACGTACATCATCTATGGGTAGAAGCTTTCCATTGCTGTGTGAGACCCTTTAGTGCTCTCTATCCTCCTCATGACAACAATGACAGCTACGCATTCCAGATGGTGGAACTATAAAATTGTAGGGACTCTAGTCATGCTGGATTACTTGGTTGTTGCATGTATGACTATTTCCTTGGAAACTCATCCAGGCCTGCAGTGTATTCTGCAGAAACAAGAAACAAATGTTTGTTCTCTTAAGCCACTGAGATCTTAAGGTAGTTTTTTTTATTGTAATGTATTTCAGCTTATCCTAACACAGAAATTAATCCTATAAGTCAGAAGTTTCTGAAACAAATAACTAAAATATGTGACCTTGCTTTACTGATAGGTTGAGGAAGACACTGATCATTGTCATCTGGAAAGATAGTGATCTTTCTACTGCTTATAGTGACAAAGAATGTTTGGGAAACTAGATCATAAACCTAATGAATGTGAACTCCTAAGAACTGATTTTAGAAAACTAAATGTTACTCATCTGAGTTAACTGCTGTTATCTACTTTTGACAGGGTATTATTTAAAAATTAGTAAGCTCAGATAAGAACTGGTTAATTTGCAGGCTAAAATGAAAGAAATGGAGACATTCAAGGAATTCTGGAATTTGTAGTATGGGACAAACCAAGTGCCCTGAGATAACAAACACTAGGAGATAAAATTGAATTATTTTAAGTAACAAAGATAATTTAAACTCAGCTTTGCAATAAAGAGGGAACTAAAGATGTTGCTTCCATACCTTCTGTTAAGATCTTCCAAAAATTGAGACTCAAGGTAAAGATCATATTATAAATGTACTAAATAGTAACTCTTTTTATATGATACAATAACTCAGAGGAAATATCCTTTAAAGGGCTGATATTTATTCAACAAGAAGCCTACTAAGTTTTTAAGGGAGATGGTTTGCCAAAGAAACCACAGATTGGTTTAAAATTGTCTGGGCTTAAAACACATCTTGGTTTCCCGAACTTCTAAGGGCAGGAACAGACTGAGAAAGCCATCCAGTCCCAAAAAGGACATGGACTTGATTTCCCATTTGAAGATGTGACTAAGAAGGAAAATGGAAAAAAAAAAAAAATCTGAGAAGGAAAAGCCAACAGCCATAGAGCAAAATGAACAAGAGAGTTCCTCACAGAGGGCAAAAAATAATGTGTATAAGCCTTCAAATCAAGCAAGAATTGTCAACATCTTCAAATGAAAAGAGTAAGACAAAGAGGTTTTATATCAGGAAAACATCTATGTCAGCACTCTTTGAATATGACTGGAATTAGTGTTCGCTACATCTATAAAATTTCCATATTATGGAACATGGAGTTAGAAATATAGTTAAATATTTGTATGGGCAAATGTATGTAAATAGTCTATTTTAAGAAAGTTTTATTAACAATAATTTGTTGAAAAATTTTCAAAGGCTAAGTCAAAATTAGAGAGAAAAGCAGGTAAATAAAGTTACTAGTTTTGTGACTTAACAAGTATTCCTCCCCAGTCTTATTTGAGTAAGAAAAATCCCAACAAGAATTGAATGATCTGATGGAGGGGTTATTTGGTTATAATAACGGAGATCAAGAGAGAGGAGAGAGGGGAAACCCCATTACTCCATCTTGGTTGTGTGAAGGACTTGACGGTCCAGAGTGTGCACTACCTGTGAGATCTGACTTTTTCTACAGCCTACTCCCCACCCCAACCCCTGAACTTCTGCAGAGTGGAGGTAAAGTTATCTGGATCACTGGTAACGTATATTAGAGATTCAGAGAAAAGGTAGGCACATTGGGAGGGTAACCAAAGAGGATATGGAGACTGAGAGGATATAGGAGAAATGAAGAAAATGGAGAAAAGTAGTGATTAGTTAAGTCTAAGGGACTTTAGATTTAAAAGACAAAAAAGGAACTAAGCAGTGAAGAAGTCTGGTTAAGTTGAGTAGAATTTTTGAAAAATGCTCTGGAACCCTAATTCCATGAGTCCTCTATGGGATGGAACATATGCCTTGAATAATGGCCTTTAGCACATTCTTTTAGATTTCTTATGGGTCCTCAATTGGATGTAATAGCATTTTTAATATTAAATAGTAAATTGTACAGTTAATTTCCAATTTAAGGCAAAACACTTGAGTCCCAAATTTCAAAAGGAGGAGTGGGGAAGAAATGCATTTTGTGATATGATTTGGAAATTTAAGGAGGGAGATTAAAATATAATTGAAAGTTGTGATTTGAAATAATGTCAAACTTTTAAGAGTAGTTTCAGCATTAAAGTTATAAAGTTTACTAAAGTTATAAAGGTTATGGAATGGTGGAGGTGAAAAGTTTTTAAATTTGTTTTCTCTTCTCATACTCTTTGGTCAAATACAGAAGCCACATCCTTATTCCAGACTCACATAAACTGTACATTTCTCATCTGTTATTCTAGCTTCCCACTCTGTTCTTCAATCTAGCCTTCTATTTTGATTAAACTCTTATAAAGACTGTATTTCCTGCACTAAGTCCTACCACGATTCACATTTACTAGCTTTGATAGGCAAAAAAAAAAATGTAAAAAAAAAAAAAGGAATAAAAATGTATTTAATAGAAGACCATTTAACTTATATACGAAGATTTGGCTCCTGCTGTTTATCTTGTATTAGTCAAATTTCAATTTGTTCCAATGTGTTCAAATGGCAAAAATCACAGGGTTTCCATAACAAACAGTGCTTATATAAATAGTACTTATTATGTGCACCATAATTATCTATGTTCTCTATGCTTTCCATTAAGTTTGAAACAGGACTAATTTGTGTCTCTCTCAAAGATCTAGCTCAACAGCTGGTAAATTGTGGTCACTTCATAAGCTTTTGTTATTTTATAAGTAATAAAACACTAAATTCACAGATATGATCTCTGCCAAGTAATTTTGGTTTGGCTCCAGACCACAACTTTTCTCAGCTACCCTGTTCACCCTTAACACAAGGGAAAGAAATCAATTTAAAATGTTTAAAAGACAACTGGCAGTGTATATTCTACTGATAATAGATTACTTGGGTACTAAAATCTCAGTAAGGTTAAGAGTGACTAACTAACCTGGGTTTTAGTCTATTTGTTGCAATATTGTCCACATTCAGTGCTAGCGATAGGGGATTTTAAAACCAAAACACCACTTCTGGTTATATATTTTCTCCTAAGGAAATTGAGAGCAAAACTCAAATTTTAAAGCACAAAATGAAGGTTTGACAGAGAATGAATTGGTAAAAGAGAACTAGTTATTAGTTACCATCAGATCACCTTTGCATTCAATTACTGATTCTTAGTGTTTTGAGTTAGTGTTAACTGCTAATTTAGTATATGTTTGTAAGAGAAAGTTATGTTTATTTTTTAAATAAGTTTATAAGAAATGAACTACACTGGATACATATGAAAACTTTCCACTTTCAAAATGTGATTAGTTCTACAGGTAACATATAAATCTATAACTAATCAATAAAAGAAAGTTTGCTGGATTACGAGATGCAACTAAGGGAATATGGAAACCAAATTTCCCTATTTTTGTCTCCAGCTTGATTATTGGGCAGCCATAACTATAACTTTGAATTTAAATTTATCACGAAGATGGGATGAACACAGAATGATAAACAACTCATTTCAAATATGGTTCAGACTAGAATATAATTATCTCTAGCCCTAGAAAGCAGGAATTGAGTTAGAAGCTTTGTAGCAGATAAAATTTTATAGCAAAGCAAAGCTCAAAGCTTAAGAGAATTTTAGGGCAGGCTTAGCGAATACAAAGAGTGCAAGTATGGATAGTTGCCCACATAATACACATTCTAATATGCCTTAATAATAAAACCACAATTTTACTGGTAGCAGCTCTGTTCCCAGTTAAGTAATGCTTGCTTCTCCAGATTTTACCTACAGTACCCATGTTCTACATTGCTGGATTCCCTAACAAGAATTTCCCCTTCCAAGCTACGCTTTTCATTTGATTTCTACTTGGCTTATGGATAGAATGCCTGAATATGAGACAGCCATCTTGTAACTATCCTAACAGAGGCCTCAGCTGACAGACAGTATAAACCACCAGACCTGTGAGTAAATAGAACTTTAGGTGAATTTACCACTCAGTCTAGCAGTCCTCCAGCTGAGACCCTAGACATTGTAAAGCAAAAACAGGCTATATACCCTCTATGCCCTGTCTGATTTCCTGACTCATAGAAGTCATGATCATATTATTAGATTCGGGATAATTTCTCACACAGCCACAGCAACTGGAACAATAAGTTGTTGAATATGCAAATTATTGTTGAATATACAAATTAGGTAAATAGACATAAAAAAGGTTCCAAAGAAATCAACAATCAAATATTTAATATATCTCTAGAAAACTTGTTCACAAGAAAAGTCTTTATCCAGTTTAACAACATTTGACAGCTTTGTTGTAATGCATTAGAAACATTGCTGTAGATGTACTAAAATTTTCTTTTTTTTATTGAAGTATAGTTGATTTACACTGTTGTGTTAGTTTCAGGTGTATAGCAAAGTGATTCAGTTATACATTTGTACATATTAATTTTTTTTCAGATTCTTTTCCCTTATAGGTTATTACAAAATATTGAGTAAGTATAGTTAAATTTTCTTGAAGCTACATGGTATTATCTGGATTTAAAACCTATAATTTCAAAGAAGCCAGTCTCATTAAATTAAAAGGTGCTTCCAGTTAGTGACCACTCATTTGAACACATCGTTTTTGGTACCAGAAGGAAAATCTGAAGGACTATGTAGAGAAATTAAACAAATTCATAAAGTATTTTCTCATTATTTTGGGGAAAAATATTTTTGTTACACAGTAAGTTTTGGAATAAATCTTGTGTGAGATTTCATCAATTTTAGTTGTAAAGAAAGATGGATCAAGAAGTAGCATTTCCACAAGCTTTGTAGAATGTCCTATTTCCACATTGAGTGCCACCACAAATTAAGAATCATACAGAAAAGAAGCCTGAGATATGAAAGGTTGTTCTTCTATATGTTTCTCTTCCCTATGGAGATCACTTTCCATCATTTGTCTGACCTTTTCCTATGAGAACTTTTTACTTCTAGGTAGCAGTCAGGTTCATCTGCTGAAGATACTTCTGTACCACTTCTATTATAATTGTCAAAACTTCAGACAAATTAAGCCTGAAAATTTTTTCCATAGAAAGGGGAAAACACATTTCCTAAATAAGGCAAAATGTAAAACTTTTGTATAATCTTTGCAAACACTCACTTTTAATCAGATTATTTACTTTACAGTATGTACTAACATACGTAACTGTTATGTTAATCTAAACATAACAAAGAACACATTTTGGAAAAAGATGAAGTATAATAAAGTTATGCTACTTTTAAACGAATTTTTGAATGATATGGGTGTACAACTAAAGTAAAGTGAGAAAAGTTCAAGACTGTAATGCCTAATTTAATGACCCAATATGGTGGGGATCATTTATCAGCAGACTATTTCACATAGCGCCAAGAAAAACAGAAAAATGATTTTCACATTGTACTTATGTATAAAACTAACATTACATAAATTCAATTTTACAAAATACTTTAACTTGAAGAAATATGTTTTGTGCTTAACCATACTTTCATTTCATGAGTAATAACTGTAATAAAGTTAACAAGTTTAAGACTGAAGAGTTTAAAGTCCTCTACTGTGCCTATTAAAGTTGAAATCTGAAAGAAAAGGCAAAAATAGTCTAACCTTCTGATGATAGGTAAGCTCCTGTTTTCGATATTTCTTACACATGAACATTAACAGGGTGTCTCAAAAATCTTATTACTGATGCCAAGAGCCATATTTAAAAGTAAGACACTGAACAACAAAGACAAGTGGGTTGCATTTAGTGAAGCAGCACTGTAATTCTAAACTTCAAACAAGTTAAAATTTCATGAGATTTGGAAATACAGTTATCTTGCAATAACTTTCAGCTGCAGATAAAAAAAGGAGAGAAGAACTCAGTAACTTCAACTTCTGTAACATTCAATCTCATTAATTTGATTGATTCAGATACAAGTCAGAACTGCTGAGAATTTCTTGACAATATATCACCAGGGAGGAGAAATGTTTCTTGAAATGGTAATCAATGCACAAAATATTAATGATAGTGGAACAGTTTCCTTTTTCAGAGAAAAAGACCATAGTAAGTTAAATGTTAATATTACTTTCTGTACCCCAAATAGTATTCTAAATAAATAAATATCTTTGAAAGCACAGGCAGAAATAAAGCCAAAAACATTCACCAACCAGGATTCAGGATAGTTGAATGGCAAGATTAGTACTGACAACTTACTGAAAATAAGAGAGGTAAAAGTTGCTTTTATTCTCTCGGAGGTGATTCTCACAAATGAGCCAATACTACTTAATCTGTGCATAAAACAATGAGGCAATGATTTGCCTGCAGTGAAAACTAATGAGGTAAATAGCAACTGTTTCCACCTACATTTAAATCTTATTTACTTCAACTCTAACCTTCTCTTCTTGATCATTGGACTTGATATGCGTTGATCAACATGAGGGTATATGGAATAGGAGCAGTTTGAAAGTCTGTCATATGATCTTATAAATCTGAGATTTATTCAGACAAATTAATGATGAATAGAATTAGAAGTTGTGCACTGTGTGTAACCAGGTAGCTGAAGATACTCTAGGAAGTTTGGTTAACAGTCCTTAGGATTTCAACTGGAATGGTTAACCCAAAAGGATTTAAAAGTTTTGTTCAGGTGGAGAATGAAGGAAGAAAGAAACAGAAGACACATTTGAAACAAAAACAGAATTTTCTCAAATTAATGTCAAACACTAAACCATAGATACGAGAATTTCAGACAACACCAAGCAGGACAAATGCCAAAAATTTACACATAGTCATATCATTTTCAAACTTAAGAAAATAAAAGATAAAGAAAAAATCATTTAAAAAGCCATGTGAGGGGTGTGGTGGAGAAATACTTTACCTATTGAGAAGCAAAGAAAAAACTGCATTCCATGTATACTCAGAAACCATGCAAGCAAGAAGAGAGTAAAGTGAAATATTTGAAGTATTGAGAGAAAAAAGAATAGGAACAAACAACGTGGACCACAAGTAGAAAACAGTAAAAAAAAAAAAAAAAAAAAAAAAAAAAAAAAAAAAAAAGATATATATTTCCAATTATATAAAAAATCACTTTATATATCAATGGTCTAAATACACCAACTAGAAAACAGCGATTGTCATAGTGGATCAAAACACAAGAACCAAATATATGTAGTCTACAAGAAACCTACTTTAAGACACATACATATGAACACACATATAGATTAAAAGTAAAGGAATGGAGAAAGATGCACCATGCTAACACTAGTCAAAAGAAAGGGTGGAGTAGCCATATAAATTTAAGGCAGAGCAGAGCAAAGTATGTTATCAGAGATAAAGGTAGCCATTACATAATGATAAAACTGTCAATGCTTCTAGAAGATGTAACAATACTTAATGTGTATGCACACTTAACAACAGAGCATCAAGCTACATGAGGCAAGAACTGACAGAACTGCAAGGAAAAAGAGATGAATCCACACTATTATAATTGGAGACTTGAACACCCCTCTATGAGGAATGCACAGATCCAACAGGCAGAAAAATCAGTATAAGTATATCGTTGAACTGAATAGCACCATCGATCAACTAGGTGTCATTGACATCTATAGATTACTTCATCCAACAACAGCAGAATATACCTTGTTCTCAAGCTTACATGAAATAGTCACCAAGGCAGACCATATTCTGCGCCATAAAACACATCCTAACAAATTTGAAAGAATAAAAATCACATCATGTCTGCTTTCCAACCACAATGGAATTAAACTAGAAATCAGTAAGAGAAATATAGCTGAAGAATCCCCAAACACTGGGCGATTAAACCCACACATAGGCCAAAAGAATCTTGAAAAACCTAAGAATATTTTGAACAAAAATAAAAACACAACTTATCAAGAAATGTGAAATGACAATATAAGCAAGATGGCTAAATAGGAGACCCCACACTCATATCCAACAGCAACAATTATTTAGCAGCCACCCACGGACAAAAAAAATGCCTTTGTGGGAGCTTTGAGATCTAGATAGGAGCTTGTAAAACCCTGGTGGAGCCCAAGGTAGTGGAAGAACATTTTGAGAAGGCAGGACTGTGCCCAGGTGCCAGGATTGCCAAGTATGGTCTTGGCTACAAGCCCAGAAAAAGCCCCAGCCCCTAAAGGATTCAGCTAAAGCCCCATTTGGTCTTGGTCCTGCCACTAGTGGATCTGGAAGGAGTTCTGCCTATCCATGCCTTGGGTAATGGGTACACCAACCTTAATTCTGACTGGGTACCTTGTAGAAGCCTGTGAACCCTGAGCACTCCTGCCCACCCAGAGAACCAAGGAAGACAGTCTATGTGCCCCCAGAGGCAGCCCTGCAGACCTCAGTCACAGCTGTGGTCTGAAGAGGCTCTATGGCTTTGATCCAACCCCATGCAGACAGATTTCCAAGACAGTCTTAACTGCCCAGCAACCTGTCCAGTGACCTGATGGGATCCCTCCCAGGGAACTGACACGAGCCACATCCATCCATTCACCTGCTAAAAGGCTAGCCATCTGAGGACCCACTTGTGGACATTTGTCCCAACACCAGCCCTACAGATCAAGGTATTGGAGGCAGTTCCACCTGTCCAGAGACAGACGGGGTACATGCCCACCTAAGCCTCTGATAACAGGCCTAACAATGGTGAACCCCACTTGGGCAGAGCAGCAGCCATGTGACCAGGCTCCAACCCCACTTGAGTGGTCTCCCAGAGATAATCCCATCAGCCCAGGGACCTTATAGGAGAAATGTCTTTACCAGCCAAAACTATCCTGTAAAGACTATAAAAGGTATTTTCCCCTTCAAATGAGTAGGCATCAATGCAAGGCCGTAATGATCATGAAGAATCAGGCCAACATGACACCATCAAAAGAAACTAAGAAAGCTTCAGTAACCACTCCAAAGAAATGGAGATCTACGAATGACCTGACAAAGAAATCAACTTTTAAGGAAGCTCAGTGGGATACAAGGGAACACTGACAACTAAATGAAATCAGGAAAACAATCCATGAACAAAATGAGAAGTTTAATAAAAATATAGAAACTATTCAAAAAGAACCAAACAGAAATTCTGGAGCTGAAGAATACAGTGATGGAACAGAAAAATTCAGTAGAAAGCTTCAACAGGAGATAGAATCATACAATATTATGTTGGCTATTCTTTGTCTTTCGCCTCTCCATATAAAATACAGAATCTTTTTATTATCCATAAAATAACTTGTTGGGATTTAGATTGGGATTAGATGAACATGTAGGTCAAGTTGGGAAGAACTGATAGCTTGACAGTCTTGAATATTTCTATCATGAACATGGAATGTTTCTCCATTTATTTAGTTCTTTGATTTAGTTCATCAGATTTCTATAGTTTTCCTCATACATATCTTGCACATACTTTGTTAGGTTTATACCTAAGTATTTAACCTTGGGGGTGCTAATATAAATGGTAATGTGTTTTTAATTTCAAATTCCACTTGTTCATTGCTATTATATAGTGACTCACTTTTGTATGTTAACTTGTACCCTGGAGCCTTGCTATAATTGCTTATTAGCTCCAGGAATTGTTTTGTCAATTCTTTCAAGTTTTTCTACATAGCTGATCACATCATCTGCAAACAGTGTTGTTTCTTCCTTCCCAATCTGTAAGTTTATTTCCTCCTCTTGTGTAATCACACTAGCAAGGACCTCCAATAAGATGTTTAAAGTAGTGGTGAGTGGGAAAACTTCAAGTTTCTCACCATCACGTTTGATGTTAGCTATAGGGTTTTTGTAGATATTCTTTATTGAGTTAAGGAATTTCTCTTCCATTCCCAGGCACAGAGAATTTTTAGGGCAGTGAAACGATTCTATATGGTACTACAGTGATGGATTCATGTCATTATACAGTTGTCAAAACCCACAGAATGTACAACACGAAGGGTGAACCCTAATGTAAATTATGAATTTTAGGTGATGTTTCATCAATGTAGGTTCATATATTGTAACAAATATACCACTGTGATTCAGGATGTTAATACAGGGGGGAGGTTGTGCTGTGTGGGGAAGGAGCTATAGGGGAAAACTTTCTGTCCAATTTTGCTATGAACCTAAAACTACTGTTAAAAAATAAATTTTATTAAAAAGGTAGTTTAAAAATTTTTGATGTAGTAACATAATAGCTGCTTATTCTTTCTTCTGTGGTACAAAGATTCATAGGCCAATAGATGTATATTTAATTAGCCTATTGCCACATTTATTAATTGTGTGACCTTGAGCAAGTTGGTCTCTTTCGGCCTCAGATTTCTAATCCAACAGTGGGGCTAAAAAGATCTATTTCTCAGGCTTGTTATAAGTATGCAATGTAAATACTGTTTCTGACTATAAATTCAGTATTGTAATATTATTCTTATTGACAATAAACCCTGTCATTTAGATCTTTTATTCCATTACTATTACATTCAATTTATATTGGACTTTAAGAAGATTGTGTGTGTTGTTATTTTTTAATTCATTCCTCCTTTGCAATTTATTGTACAGTTTTTCAGAAATATATGGTGGTTTGCAAATAATGTACAGTCTCAAGTTGGTAAAGGGTTTTCTCTTTTCTCTCACAAATTGTGTTGCTCAAATCTTCTTTGGCCTTTCTGATTTTCTAGTTTAGAATCCATCTGTCATATTGGCTATCCATTCTTACTATGATTTTTCTAACTAATGCTAACATTGTTCTATATTTCTGGCCTTCCTAAAGGAGATACGGTCTTTAATGGACTTCTTTGAATATTGTTGACTAGTACAATAATCTCCAAACATTTCTGATCACAATCACTGTAAGTAAAATGGTTAAAAATGTACACACTGCATGTATATTTTAAATAAAGTATACACATGTGTGACTAATATGATTTGAGCTATAGATTCTGAAAGTAATGAGAAGAACTAAGCTTAAGAGTATGAAAAAATCGGACTACCTTTGACAGGTAATTTTCTCAGGAAAGGTCATGAGGCAGGACAAATGTCTCAATCACTGAAGAGGTTGCTTATGCTATTCAAGGAGGCTCATTAGAGTTTTGGTGTTTGGGCTTAGACATTCCTAAACCTGTTTAAGTGTCCCTGTTCTAATTCTCAGGGGCCCACTCTCTCCCAATAAATGTTCTGACATTTATGTAAGAAACCTGGAAAAGCTGTGAATTGAACTTACATTGAAATTCAACAAACAGCGGATTCTAGCTATGCATCTAATTTCCAGCTGAGAGGCTTTCAAATTAGAAGGAATAAGAGATACTTTTAGGGCCCTCATAGAAACCCCTTGGTCTCTGACCTTGCCAAGGCATTCAAGTGTTATTTTCTTTATTCTCTTTATTGTATTGAGAGAAAGCCAGCCCTGTATACTCCATTCTTCTTTTAATCGTCCATAACAGCAAATGCTTGTTCTGCCAAAGACTAGCCTTAGACACCTCACCCATACAATTCTAGATAATAATGTAATCATTTATTTTACCCCAGTATACTACAGATCTCCCTATTTCTAATAGTAATGGAAAACCAGATTTCAAACCAAATCATGTCAAATCGCCAAACCATATTCCCATCCTTAGGGTCTCTAAGTATTGTTAAGTAGGAAGTGATTTAACTCAGGAAATTAAGGGCTTATAAAAATTATGGGAAGAGTTAAAGACATGTGTTCTAGGTCTAGAATGATTTCCAGAATACTCAACTGACCCATGGCTTGATAAGAGCAATTTCCTCTGGACGTGTGTTAGAATCAACTGCTACCAGTATAACTGCCTCTAGACACCCAGGGAGTTGGAGAAAGAACCAACTGCGATTCAGTAATTGGCCAGATCAGCAAGACTCCTCTGCTATTGATGCCTTTAAATAAGTGTCTCAACATTTTAGAAGCTGAAGAATGGTTGCTAGAACACTGCAGCAGAGAAAGTTCATGTTCCCCAACAATTCCAGTTTTATTACTACTTGTATTGTTTTATAATTCCTTGAAAGTTGGTATGTGTACAGACATACGTAATACGTATACATACATATACGTATGTGTATATATAGAAAATCTTTCATTAGCTCTTGAAGATTCCTAAACATATTTTCAACGTTTAGGTTGTTCTATTTTTAGTTTTTCTGTAGTAAATAACTCAATTTTTGATTTTTTTTAAGGTAGCTTTCTTATTAATTTACCAACATGTTTTCATATTGTGATGTAGACTCTTAAGCTAGGCAGGGTTTTTTAAGTTTTGTTGCTCCTTCTCTCTGCTTCTTCTGTGCTCCACTATCTTTGTGTAATAAAGACTTTTATTTTCCTCCACAGGCACTTTTGGCTTCCTCATCCAAAAGTAGGTCTAATGTTGGTTCTTGGTCGCTCCTACCCTGAGGGGATATTGGGAATATCACATATCGGGTCTCTAATTCCCACAGAGCAATAGAATACCTCAGTGCCATCTGCAGCTGTACTGAGTTCAGCAGATTTGCAGCTTCAGCCCTAATAATCACAGTGGACACTCTCTTATGATCCACAGCAGTTCTCATTTTCGGAAATGGCTTTCACTTTAATCGCTTTTTATTAGTATCTTTTGCAATGTGTGTGTGTGTGTGTGTGTATATATACATACATATATATGTACATACACACATACATACATATATACGTAAATTAGAAAAACTCATTTAGAATTTAGGTTGGAACTGAGAAGAGGCTGCCCCCTTTACACGATACTTGAGCACTCGTGAGCGTAAGTTGGAGATGGCAATTTTGTTTCTTTTACTGCCTGTGCCAGTTACAGAAACAGGTACTGAAGTAGGCCATTTTAAGTATGGCAAAGTCACAATGAACAAATACCTGCTAACATCTGACAGCCAGGCAAGGGGCTATGCACGTTAACACACTCTTCAAGTGAAGATCTGACCAGTACCCAGATGAACAATGCTGGGAATCAAGGAAAAGTCAGACAGTTTTTAAACACAATGTCTGTATTGATCTCTATTCATTTAAAATGAGGAGGGACAAATGGAAGGAATGAAGAAAGGGACACAAAGACTATTATGTACAAAATTATTAGAGAAGAGCCAATAAAGAAGTTAATGCCTATGATCTCGAAGAAGATGTCTCTGGACATTATCTTTCATTGAAACAAGAAGAAAACTTTAGAAAATGCTCTGAGGCTTTAGGGTTAAATGGTGGTATGTAAGATACATGTAATATTGTTCCTACTGAGCACCAATTAAAGTACTCATGATTCAAAGTGAACCAAAGAAAAGGCTATGGGCGTAAATCTGGGTAAGATTTCTGCTTAATAATTCATGACACATTCTTGTACTACATATAAAACAATCCATACTCTGGACCAAAATAAATCTCCCAAATAAGATAGGATATGCACAAAAATTCAAACTACAGTGAACAGCCCTACCTCTAACAAGTACTGGCTTCTCTCCCTCTTATATCTAAGTAGAACTATGTTGATTCAAACACTATATCCAGAAGTATAGAACTGAAAAAAAAGCAAGGAGCAGTACTGGGGAAGAAGTAAGGACTTAGCATTATTTTGTTCAAAGAAGACTTCCAACAGTAAATGAAAATTGGAACAGGAGAAGTTTAGCATTGAAGCAGCAGATGATGTAAGCTCAGTTTATAGGACTACTTTACAAATTGCAAATCAAGCTTAGGGTGATGCTTCAGGCTGAGATATAAGAGGATACACCACCTACCATCAAGTAAATAGTGACGGCAGCTGTGAGATGTGGCATCACACCCTGAGGGTAAACACTCTGCCCACTCAAGACAAATAAAAATACATCTATGAATTACTACCTCCGTATAAAGAAAAAGGAAATTACACTTAATAGGCAAGGGAAAAAAATAACTGAAAATAACCTTCACGAGAAAAATATATACTTAAAAAAAAAGTCAAGCAGCAGCTTGTTGTCCTCAAAATAATACAAGAGGAAATGAATTATAGGAAGCAGAAGCAAGAAGCCTTAAGGATAAAACTGAGTTAAGATAGAAAGGGTGCTGGCAGCATAAAAGAGTGGCATAATAAAAATCCACATTGGAGGTAGTCCCAATTGGATCTGATTACAGAAAATCAAGTCACTGGTATGGAGGATAAATTTAAGACGCTTATCCAGAATGCAGAGAGAGATTAAAAACTAAGATAATATGTAAAAAGAAGGCACAAAAATCCTATCTAAGAATTATTCGTTTCCAGAGGAAGAAGCAGAACATCACAATGCACAGTGATGTAGACAGAATTATTTCTTGATCTAAAAAAAAAAAAAAAAAACTGAATTTATACAAATAAGCTCATCAAATAGGCTCATTGAGGGTACACCACAGCCCCTTTTTGATGGACATTTATTTGATGTCCACTATTTTGCTGTTATAAATAACCTACATGAGAAGCCTTGTGTGCATTCTGCTTCATATTTGTAGAGAACTACCTTAAGCGTGGATTTTAATCAGTGGAATTTCTGGGTCAAAGAGAAAATAACTTATTTTTTTTGGTAGTGCCAAATAATCCTAGTGGGTTTGTATAATTTCTCATGCTTATCAGTAATACATGAGAATGATTGTTTTCCAAAGCTTTGCCAACTGAGTTTACAGTCAAACTTTTGAACCTTTGCCGCTCTGCTAGTAAGAAGCGGTATTTCAGTGTAATCTTGATTTACATTTGTCTTCATGTAAGTGACGCTAAACATGTATTCATATTGTTATGGATAATTTGCCTTTCCTTTGAAATGATATTTATTTACATTTTATCTATTAATTTTGGTCCTTCCAATTATTAAGAGCTATTTATTTGGAGATTATCCCTTTAAGAAAAAAGCTGGTAATATTTTCTTCTAGTTTGTCACATTGAATTTACTTTACGGAGCTTCTCTTACCCCATACACACAAACTTTAAACATATATTTGAATTTAGTAATTAGAACTTTTACCAATTCTGAATGTTGAATCATATTAGAAAGGTTTTTCATGTTCCAAGGTTATAAAGGAATTCATTCTTTTTTATACTAGTAGATCTATGGTTTTTGTTTTAAATATAGATTTCTGACCCATTTGTATTTTACTAAATGGCTAGCCATACATCTCAAAATTTTAAGTCTGTATTTCCCCCACCACAGGCACACTTATTTTAGAAGCCACATATACCACATTTTATCTTATATTTTAGGATCTATTTCTAGATTTTCATTCTACTCCATTGGCCTATCTACCCATGTGCCAAATTTTCACAGCTTTAACACTGTTTTAACAACAATTTTACACATTATGTTGTAATATCTGGCAGAGTTATCCCTTACCTTTTTTTCCTCTCTGGTCTTGACTAGTTTTCTACAGGAATTTTTACTGAGATGCATTTGATTTATATACTAACTTCAGACCTAAACCCTCATGATGTAGAATTATCGTACCTAAGAACACTAATGTCTATTTATTAGTTTATTATTGCGATATCCAGGTATATTTGAACTTTCTACATTTTGTGCTTTTCTTATTTATGTTCCTAGGTAATGTATCTTTTACCCTATTTGAAATCTTCTCATTGTGTCCTCTAATGAGTTACAGTATGCTACATGAAGGCTATTGATTTTAATATATTAATTTTATATCCTGTTCCCCCAATAAATTCTCTTATTGTCATTGTTTCTCTTGGTTTTTGATCAAGTGCACTGTCATATCATATGCCAATAGAGAGAACTTATCTCTTTTCCAGTGCTCATGTCTCATAATTTCTCTTGCCTGATTGCATTTACTAACACCTACAGTATCTTCTATAAAATCATATTAGTGACATTACGTATACTTTCATTTTTCCTGACTCTAGTGGAAAAATGTTTCCTCATTTCAAAAAGATGCTGACTTTTGTAATGAGGTACATATACTTTACCATATTAAGGAAATATTCATTGATTTCTCTTCCATTAACTGTTTTTTTTCACTTTTAAAAATCAAGAGTAGATATTGGATTTTATTGAATGCCTTTTTAGCATTAATGGAGGTGATCATAAGATTTTTTTTTAGGAGTTAATATGTGAATTATATTGATTTCCTGATATTAAACTACAGTCATATTCCTGCAATAAACTTGGTCATGATTTATTATTTCTTAACATGATAAAATTCTGTGTTAATATTTTATTTAGCTTTTTGATCAATCTCTAGTTTCTTTCTAATACTCAGTAAACACTGTACATAGTTACCAATGTTTACTTCTTTTAAAACATATTTCTTGTTTCATGCTCTGAAACAATTTTAGTAGCATTGAGATTATCTGTTTTTTGCTTAATTGGTAGAATTTCCTTGTGATACCATTTTGCCCTGGTGCTTTTCTTGGAGGTGTGGATGGCATAGGATATGGTCATAGGTTTTGATAAATTTATCTATTCTAGGAAAGTTAGTCTGGCTTAATTTTCTTTGTCTTCTTTGGTCAATTTGAGTATATTTACTTAAGAAATTATCTAATTCATTTAAGTTGTAGATCTATATGCAAAGTAGTCTAATGTTCTTATTTTTTAATTTCCTAGGTTTCAATATTTATATGGCCTCCTAAGTTATTTTGTCTGTGTTTTTTCCCTTTTAATTTTCTTGTTTAAATTAGTTAATAGTTGATCTATTTGTTCATTTCAAAGAACTAGCATCTGACTCATTTATTATTTCTGTAATTTTTCTGTACCTACTTATTTTCTATTTTCATCTGTATTTCATTCCTTCTTTTCAGAATACTTTACTATTTAATGGCTTTATGTTCAATAACTATATTGATTCAGAATTTAGTTATGAATAATGCTGTGGTTAATGTTTTAGCTGTATTCTATAGAGTCTCATATGTAGTGTTTTTATTATTTTTTAGAAATACTTAAATATTCTATTTAATATCTTTTAAATGAAGTTTTAAAAATTTATGTATACATACATATAATCAGTCTTTGTCTTATTCAAAGCTTTATTTTTATCTGAAATCTATCTTGGCAAATATCAATTACAATCTTTATTTTTTATTTGTTTTTATTTTTAATATATATTTTTTAATGTATTTTTATCTTTTCTGAAGCTTGTTTTCAGCTTACAGTTTGCTCTGTGATCCAATCCAAAGCTGTATCTTAACATGAGTTGAACCCTACTTAATGATTTTAAATATTTGAGAAATATAGTTATACGAATGTTTTTAAAAATAAAAGGTAACAACTAATGCAATTAACAAAAATAATAACTTAGTAGCCATGGCATATAGTGAAACGAGTTTAAAAAGAAGGATCGAAAAATCAAACAGAAGATTCTAACTTACTGCTTACTACCCAAGTGTTTGATCATTTAATTACAACCTAAAATTCACATCTTGAAATGGAGATAACAATAGTATTGTTAAAAGGGTTAAATGAGATGATAGTGTCATTGTACTGGGTACATAGCATGTATTTTTTATTTTCAGTAGAGCATAATAAAACATAAAATTAAATTTACACCAGTTATGATAATTAAAATACATTAGTCAAATTGAATTAAAAGTAAGGTATAATTATATGCTGCTTTGAGAAATTAAAATAATGTAATGGACAAAGAAGGCATAAGAAAGATCACCAATACGTGTGTTAAGCAAAAATTTTTAACTTATAAGGAAATGATCACAATGAATCCCAATAACATGTGAGATTAACAGTCTTTTCTCCATCTTTGGTGGACCAGAATAACATATGAGTATAGAAAGGCAGAGTTTGAGACCTAAAATTAAACAACTGGCAAAATAATAAACACTTCACAAATACTGTTTCAAAATGTGTACTTGTATAAAACAGTGAGGCATACACTAATATGTAAAAGAAATCCCTCAAGAAATTCCCCAAACCAAAACTTAGACAAATAACATTTTTGGATAAGATGTCTTACTTTAATAATGAAAGTTCAGATAAACTAAAACAACAACCTATCAATCATTGTAAAAGTAATCGCCTAATAGTTCTTAGGTACATGGTTGAGTCATCAGAACATTTTTCGGAGTATAACAAACACTGCAAGGTCTTCAGCCAAACCTGAAGTATGGGACAAATTCATAACGTTTGTACATAAATATAGGAGAGTAAAAGTATATGAACATATAATTCTATTCTAGAAATGAGAAAAGGGGTAGGGAGTGCTAAGAAAGAATGGAGAAAGTTTTCAGAAAGAAAAAAATTATTAGAGTAAAGAAAATCATACATTTGATCATCAATCTTTGATCTTTAGATAAAAGAAACAAATAAAAATAGAATACAAACTAATGAGTTTTTTTTTTTATCAGAAGCAAATCAAAGAATGAAAGAGGGAGAATACAATAAAAAGTTGAAAGGAGCCATGGCCACATAGTAAGGGTTTATTTATAGTAGTGTTACAGTAACATATTAGCTGTAAGTCTATTTTAATAAGCTAGAACATTTCAAAGGAAATGGAAAAATATCAAAATTAAAACAGAAAATTTAAAGAAACAAGTAATCATGAAATAAACTTCAAAATGTAACATAGCCTTATCTAAAAAGGTGTGGTAGAATAGACAAAAACCTAAGATGGTCATAGCTAAAAACACGTTAGAGAGATTGAAATAAATGGCTGATTTTCAGATGAATTGGTAGAGTACCATTCCGGGTTTTCTGCACTGATCATTTAGGTGGAAAAATATACTGTCTAAGATAATTAAATTTCTAACACAGAATGCTTTACCTATGGAAATTGTTAAAAGACAAAAAAAACCCATATCGTATATTACACTTTCAAGTAAATTTCCTTTGGCACCTGCCATACACACAAGTTCTCACTTAGAAATATGAGGCCTTGTAACATTTTTTAAAAGCCCTTTTTATTACCATGCACCCTCTTTTAATAAACTTAACTCTTTAATTCTAAAAGCTCTTAGGGGGAGCCTGAAACTTTCTTTTGGATACAGAACAGACAAACTTAAGTTCTCTCTTTGAGTCACACGAATTGAGAAGAATTTCAATTCAGATGTGTAAGTTCTCACATTAGGAAGTAAGTTTCTTGGTAGCAGAAGATGCAGAACTGGTGCCAATTATTTGTCAGCTGATCAGAAATAGTCTGATAAATTTCTAGTCCAATAAATAAAAGATACAAATCTGGTAGAATTAATGTATAGATTAGTTTAACAGAATAGTTTAAAATAATAGTTTGATTAGTTTAAGGTATTAGTTTAACATCTACTTATTAAGATCAGTGGGTTAATAAGTAGTTTGATTAATTGTTATCTTCCTGGATGTGCATGCTTTAAAAAATATTGTTAGCAAGTGCCTACTAAATTTGTTTTTAATTTTCAGTACTAAACAATTCAGCCTTTTCCTTCTTATAGGACATGCTTCTCCATTGCAGTGAAGCTTAGGCTTTATTCACAAAACTTGCCACATGCAAATTTGTAATGTGTTGATTTTGCTGTTCCTTCATCATTGGTTTATCAATTCTTCAGAATCTGTTGTGCATTTATGTACTCTTTCTCTTGGCCTTTATCTCTGTTTCCACTTCTCCAAGTTGCCAAAATCTCATTCTCTATCATTTCCTCTGAATCTCACTTTATAGCTCAGTTCATCAGACCCTTTGATAAAACAATCCCACCCAGAAGCCAATGATTAATCAAATAAAATGGCAAAACCTGATGTAGCCCAATTTTCCTCAAAGCCTCTGCCCCCACTGCTTCCTTCAAACTCTAAATATGTGACTGTAATGTCTTAGTCTGCATCGTCTAATTATTTTAGTCTGAGGTACAAATTCTAAATAAAGTTAATTAAATTATAATCAGATAGAGGAAGCTCTTAGAATGTGTCAACAAATCTGTTAATCATTCTATGGATAATAAAGTAGTCCTTCCAGGAAGGGGTAACAAATTACCCAAGTAAGATATTTAATAAGGATAAATGCCTCAGCCAAGCTACGAGAGATACCAGGAGTGACCCCTTCTTAGGAAATTCAGGAAAGAAGAGGATCAATCAAAGTAAATTGTGGAAGAATTTGATTATTTATTTTAAAGAAAAGGAGACTATTAGAGACCCTTAAATCATATAATATAAGCATACATGCTTATATAATAGAATGTCTATATCTCACATAAGTATCCTGAAAAAAGTGTCCATTTTCAAGTTTATTTCCCCCAATTTTAATTTATAATTAGGATTCTGAGTTTAAGTCTCTCACAATGAAAATATATTCAGTAAGTTGTCAATATGTCTTCTAATAGTATTAGCTCGCAGTTTCTCAAGCCCAAATCTTTCTAAGTTATACTTTTTCAAGATATAAACATACCAAAGAATATTTCCTTTTTAAAGTCCAGTTTCATAGTACAACTTTCTCTCAGATTTTATTAACCATATTCCATTTATTCAGTGCTATCTTATTAAAAATTAATCAATGCACTTTCACTAATTTAGTTAATTTGGCATTTTCACCTATTCCAAGAAAAATATGGCTTCTATAAAGTTGCTAAATAATTAGCAAATGTAGGTAAGAGTGATCATTTCATTGATTTTTTTCATCATCAAATGTGTACATTAAGGTGTAACTCAAAATATTAGTAAATTGATGTAGCAAAGTGTCTTTAAAAATTGACTCTACCAATATTAGAAATTAATGGTTTACTCACCTGGGCACTTATATGCTCATACGCTTTATATGCTACTAGGTTATAGTGCTCTAAAAATTCACCAAATTATCATATCATGAAGTTTAAAACTTTGAAAGAAATTTTTGTGAATAGAGCTAGTATTCAATATAGTCTGAGCCAATTGAGTTTAAATTATTAATTATAGTATAATTAAGGGTCAAAAGAGTGTTTCAACGTATAGTGAGACTATCTTCCAGATGTAAAATATAGAGACTTTAGGAGTTGGATGAAATTTGAAGTAGATTTTAAGGGTCTACAATTCTACTATTCCAAGTCACTTAGATATTTGCATTTCATATTGAGTGTTAGTACAATGGACATATCAAAAATAAAATTAACCCCTATTTCAGTGAGGCATAACATCTCATTGAATGTTACTGCTTCTAAGAGTAGCAAAAACTTATTTTGATGTGTATTGCGTGGCATTTTGGGATTAACATTGAATACGGCCCCAAATGATGATTTCCTTTTTAATAATACCTGTAAATATGCACACAATTATAGCTAGATAAGATAGATTAGTATTTATTAGGTTCTGATTATTCAGTAGTCACTAGGCTAGATGAGTTATGCATTATATTGCTTAACTATATATTCAAATAAAGATGTATGTTTATAAAATTCACTAACACTATTAGCAAAATTGTAGGCATATTGACACTTAATACTCCTCGCATGTAATATCGCATTCTTAATATGAGTGCAGCAAATTCTAAAACCAGCATGTCAGAGTCAGTTTTGCATTTGTTTATGCGATTAGCATCTTTATCTCCTGATAGACTATAAACTCCGTGAGGGCAGAGACTGTAGCCCCAGTGCCTTATTTAGTGATTTAGCAGATAACAGATATCCAATAAATACTGATTTACTGAATGAACAAATGAATAATATGAATAGCTTAAGTGTGCTCTGAGGATCAAATCATTGAATTAATTTTAAGTACAATTTCTCATGTATATGTTCTTTAAAAGTTATCCTATGTTTCTGTTACTTAATAAATATAAAGGACAAAAACAAAACCAGAAAATAGAACTAAATAAGGATATTTGAAAGGAAATTTGACTATCTAAGAATAGCTAAAATATATTAAGTGCCTTTCATATCTAGGCATTGTGTTAACTGTTGTTCGGTAGATTACTCATTTAAGCTGCACAACCTGCTTGTTAAGTAGTTGTCACTATTATTGCATTTTCGCCAATAACTACACTGAGTTCTAGAGAAGTTGGTATTTTCCAGAAATTCTCCAGCTACTAAGCAATGCAACCAGGATTCAAACCCATAATGTCTAACTCTAGTCCAGGATTAAAATCTTTAATATACTTCCATTTTCTCATACAGGACTAGAAAACATGCAATATATATGCTTGCCAGTTGTTTGATTAAATATTTAGGAAGTTTCAGTTTTTCCTGAAGAAAATAAAATCTCAATGTTCAACTACTAGTATATTATTTTAAAAATTTTCACTATCTATGCTGTAATTAAAGACCTTCTGTGAATTCAGTGTAAATTTCCAGACAAATACTAGGTTCATTGTTAAACTGAGCTTATTAGTGTGTATGTCACTTTTGTATGCATGTTGACAAGATGACTCACTGATACAAGATACTTCAAAACTAAAGGTTTAGCAGTTCTGGTTTGATACATAGCCATCATTCACAGTATTTTCGGAAGGAAGGTCGTTCATCCTTCTTTCAGGCTCACATACTCCCATCTTTGATAAGAGTTAGTCAAGCACCAAAATACTCTGCAAAATACACAAAACAATGCATACCCTCTGATTTCTTACAAAGAAACTAAGGTTTGAGGTCAGTTTTGTTATTATCCTTACTTGACAACACAGCATCACTTGGCTTTGACGCTATTGCAGACATCATTTAAGGTCAAGATACACTGACTAACAGGCACAATTTAACCATGAATTAGTAATTGTCTGGAAATTTATATTATGATTTCTGGATTTGGAGAATCTAGGTTAAGCGGTGGGTGCATTTTAGCTTGTCTAATTCCAAGGATCACTTATGTATGCTTCAATCTTCTAATCAAAGTTGCTACCATTTGACACCTGTGTGCTCTGCCAAGGCTAAGGTCTCTGGAATCCTGTCACATTCTTACAATTTTTTTATATATGCATTATGAAGTTGGGTAAAGTTGCTGTAATTCCTGTAGGAACAAAGGGATGAAAATGAAGGTATGTAAGAAACACAGAACGTAACAACTGCTTAACAATTTCTTGGAATATGAGTGTACATCATACTAGTCATCTATCATCTGATACCTTTGTCTCTAATAGAAAATGTTTTATCTTACCAGTATCCTTTCATGACTTTTTATTATGTTTCTTTCTTTCCTTAGGGCTACCCAAGCCCTAAGTCATAATAACTATATTAACTAACTGGTACACCAACTAAGACCAATTTTGCTTCCTTTTTGAAAAACTCAACTCCTTTCTCTGAACATATATTACCTATGTCACTATGCTTATCCTAGATATAGTCTATTGATCCTTTTACTGCCTCATATCCAATTAGTACTGTAGCTTTTACTTACCTTCCTACTAGCTATTGTTTCATGTCATTCTCTCTATTCCTACTACTACTAAGCCTTTGTTCAAGTTTCCTTTGCTCCTCTATAAGCTAAGTAGTCTCCTAACCAGTTCTTATATCTTGAATCTATTCTCTATACTGTACCAGAGTGGTCTTTCTAAAAGTAAGTTGATCAGATGTATAATTATCAATTCCTCTGCCAATTTTAAGAATAAAGTTCAAACCCCAAGTTTAACATATAAGGTCATTGGCTACCACCTACCTATATAAGCCTAAATTCCCACCCTTCCTATTATAGACTGTCTTCTAGTTGTAACCATCAACCTGTAGTTTACTTGCAAGCCTTCTTACATACCCCTCTACCAGAAATGCTCTTTTCAGCCACTCCCACATATGCCACTGCCTACTGGCTCTTCTAAACTTTTTTGGATCATCTTTCCCATTCAACAGTCTACGTAACACCCTCAGTCTGTCAAGATATCCTTCCTTTGCACTCTACAAACACTTTTATCATGGCACAGCATTCTACTCTAACAGTTGGCTATCTGTCTCTTTTGCTAAGCCATCAGCTTTGTAGAAGGCAACCTCTAAAAGGGCCCACAACGATCCCCACCTCCTGGTGTACATAACCTTGTCAGTCCTCTTTCCGGAGTGTGTTTGACTTATTGGCTTATTCCTTTGTTAGAATACAACAGAAATGATGGCATGTCCCTTCTGATACTAGGTTGTAAAAAGACTGTGGCTTCCACCTTAGGTGATCACTCTCTCTTGCTTTCTTGGCCTGAGGGAAACTAGATGCCATGTTGTGAGCTGCCTTATGGCAAGGCCCAGGTGGCAGGGAACTGAGGTAGTGCCATGGTCAACAGCCAGCAAGACACTGGACCCTGCCAACAGCCACATGAGTTTAGGAAAGGACAACAAGGCTTTAATGAGACTCTAGCCCTTCTTGGCAGCTTGACTGAAACTTCATGAGCCTCCTTGATCCAGAGAAACCCAGCTTAGCTGCTCCTAGATTCCTGACCCACAGAAACTGAGACAATAAATGTTTGGTACGTTAAACTGCTAAGTTCTAATGGAATTTGTTAAGTAGTAATAGATAATACAAGTATTAGTATTTTTAAGTTTAGAAAACATGACTTATTTGACTTTGAGTCATATATACCTATCATTTTTGTTAAGTAAATTAATCCTCTTCACTTGAACTTTTACTTTTAACCCACCAATAGACTTGAGGAATTCAAACTTCAAGCATTCTGAAACATAGTTTACAACTTTGCTCATTAGGAGTTTTTCTTCAAAACAGAAAACGAAGTCTTCTAATAACACAAATGTATTATAAATCAACATCTGAATATGCATATCTAGGGGCATATGTGCAATTGTACAAAGATAAAATTAGGAGAAATGCTTAGAATGTTTTTCTCTAGGATCCTATTTTCAATTCAGCCATATAATGGCATAATGTAAGGCATAAGTTTTATGTTAGGTTTTAAAAATCAAACGACTCTCACATAGGTGACACCATGTCTATGTATAAGAAGGATGCCCTATTTCCCTAGGCATTAATTTGACTTCTTAAGCTTAGAAAACCCATCTTTTTCCTAGAAAGAGAACCCCACCAATTATCCTTTTATTATATTTTCATAACAAATATTGCCTCGTGGAAGATTTCCCCAATAGTGTTTTATATTTAAGTGCACAGTCTGTTTAATCCTTCGACTTTATCATACTTCACTGATTAATCTAGTTTAAATACCATAAAAGTCCATAATCATTGCTATAAAAACTTACGCTTGCTTATTAAACTCGCTACTTTGCCACTGTCAAATGCAAGTAATAAAACTGTGCATAAATATAATGGAAGCAAACAGTTTTGCAATTGCTAAATAGATGACACCTGGTGCATATGAATGCTTTCAATTTAATCCAAACTTATATGATAAGCACCTAAAATATATTTTGTATAAATATACTTAAATATTTAAACTGTGCCTCTGGCTGACTGGTATGATGCCTCTTCATTGAATAGTCCTTGACATGATATATACATATATATGTATGTGTGTGTGTGTGTGTGTGTGTGTGTGTATATATATAAGACACACAGAAGGCTGTTAAAATGTTCAAGAATTTCATAGCGAAAAAGCAACTTCAAATTCAGAGAAGTCTAGACAGGTAAAATGTACCTGATTTTTATTGCATAAAACTTAAATATCTGTTATCTGACCTTTAAATAATTATGGTTGGTACACTAAAAGAGATTTTTGTGGGAAGTTTGAAAATGAAGATGGCAAAGAAAAATACCTGAAACTTGGCACCACCTGTCTGAATTAATTTGTCATTATTGCCCAGGGTAGTTGCCAAAATCTTTGCTATCAAAAGAGTTTTAGCAGTTTTTTTCCAAAAACCTTTATGTCATGTTGTCACAAGAGCTTTGAACACCAAGCACTTTAGGAAGAAAAGTCACATAACTGAAGGATTGGGTAAGATCTCCTCGAAGTCCACTCAAGTACATGCTCTTATAATTAACAGCAATGGGTTGTAGCATCAGCTCAGACTGGGGCTCGTTCATCACTGTGATGACAGATGGCTTTAAAAATTGCCCAGCACTGGACTGAAATGAACAGGCTGTTTGGTTTCTTACTCAGAAGTACTATATATACACACATATATGTAGTTTTTTCCTTTCTTGGTTTATCATTGCATACTTTTCACATCCATAAGGAAGATTTGTGTTCTCTGGGAAATGGAAATTGTTAATACACATCCATCAGCACAGAACAGAATGAACAGAGATCAACACAAAGAAGAACATATCCCATTTTTTATCAGACTCAGAGAGAAAATGATCTATTTTTATTCAATCAATGATGGCTAAAAATATCCTGGACTTACTATTCCTACTTGTATCTAAACACAATTCATAAGTCTTAATTCATTAGACTAATGTGTTTATAAGGCAGTTGAAATGTCAAAGCTCTGCTGGATTTAGTATAAACTTAAATTCCATTACCTGGCAGGCATTAATTGCTTATGGAGCATAGGGATTCTTCCCAAGGGTCTTATATGTTTCCTTTTGTCATTTTGCTAACTATTCTGTCTAGACGAACTTAAAGCCCTTAATCCTCCATAGGGATCAATAAAGTGCACAATAATTCAGTCTTAATAATTAGCTTTCACTTAAACACAAATGGTCATTTCATTGTGAACTGCAGTACAAAATGATAATGAAATAATTAAAAAGACAGATGAAAGAGTGACTTAATAGGGAAGAGGCCTTACTGTTCAATTAGAGGCATTACCATTCAACCTTTTTATTACTGCCACAACCTTTCAATTTTAAAAAAAAATAACACTTCAAGCTCTGCTCATTTAACCCATGGCAGTATCACTATTATATGCAGTCTTATGATGTGATTCTTATGCTACAGACTGTGGTGAAGCAGTTGTCTCCCTGAAATTATTAAAATGGTGAATATTTGATTCAAAGGTCTATAAATTGTATATAAATCATAGTACTATACATATTGTCCTGATTGCTCACATAAGGGATTTTCTTGAGCCTTCCCAATTTCTTTTTAAACAGGATTAGCTCTATACAGTTCCTTTGAAACAGCCTCAAAATTGTGTAGAACAGTTTTAAGATACTGGATGTTCTGAAATAAATCGTAAAGGCATCTCATTTTTTCCCTCAGAGAATTTCTTGGGATAGTCTATAGTACAAAAAATTTTCATATTTGCTGAACTGACAATTTAGTTCTAAGTCCAAAAAGGTACAAAACTTCATTAACCTTTTAATACATTCTCACAGATGTAGGGTGATAGATACGTTTGAATCTTTATGATCAAAGCACTAGCCTAATAGCAAAATCTTTTACTTTACCTTTGCTGTGTCCTGCTTTCATTTTAATTTCTACTCTATCCTCACATGGATATGGACAGACTGTACTTCAGCTTTGCCCAGTAGTTGGAGACATTCATAATCAATTTCAGCAAACCTGCCACTGTTCTTGCTATTGGCACAGGTGACAGAGCCCTTGGGCTTCCCCAGTCTCTTTGAAATGAAGGTAAAAGTCTCCAGGAAAAGACTCTGCTCATTAATCCTGATCAAACTTGGAAAGATATACCACAGAACGGACATCCGACATGAGACGTATCTGTATGTTCTTAAATACTAAGGGAATATGTCTTCAAGTTAAAAAAATTAATTGGTATCAAGTCAATATTAAAAAGAAGACTATGACCATAGTCTTCACATAGAATTACAGTACCTGGCACAAAACAGGGATAGGGACTCAAATATCTAATTGAGGGATAAATGAAAGGCACTTTTAAAACATAAAGGCATTCATTCATTTCACTTCTCTTATCCCTCTCATTCATTACTATTATATAGGTTTATAAGCTGTCAACTGTTATTCCAAAGTAAAAAAACAAACGCACAGAATTCTTTTCCTCAAGTTTGACACAGAAGACTTACTAAGAACCTGACCTGAACCAACAACAGGAAGAAAGACACATACACACACACGAACTTTTCTCCATTTATTATAGAGCACATTCAATCACACTCGGTACATGATGTAATATATAGCAAATTTCCCATTTTTATTTTTTAAATATGAATCATTCTGAATTTCTAATATATTTATTGGCAAGGGTTTCGGACAAGCTACTCCAGATTGGCAGTTTACTAACTGTAAACTATAATGAAATGCCCTGTATTTAGGCACAGGTCAGACAAAATCTTCCTTTGAAATTAAAGTGGTTAGTATCCACCCAAAACATTGATAAGTGAGACCAATTTTCTTCAAAATAATTCACCAGTATATGGTGTGGAAACATGATACTACAGAGACCAAGTCTTTAGAAATCAAGTGTTATACTTATTTCTCAGATAAGTCATAGCAACTAAGAAGTGTTCTCAGGAATAAGCTATTAATCCACAAGAATTTTAATGTTAAAAACCTGGACAGAGAAGTCAGAAATCTGCACAGATCATATTTGAGAAGGAGAAGTAAGAAGCAAGTGCTGATGCATCATGCCAACGTTTCTGAGACACTTCACGATAAGAATCACCTGAGACACTATGATCTCCTGGTCCCACCCCTGGAACTCCTCAGTCACTATATCCGGAATGGGTCTCAGGAATTCAGAGAATTGGGTATACAGATAAAATTCTTTTAGACTACAGAATGGTATCTTGTCCAGTTCTAGTCTGATGGCAATTCAAAGGCATTTTATTTATTTTACTTTCATGCAAAACACACAGTATTCTCCCATGTAAATTTTCTTTCATGTAATTTTGAGCGAAAAGACATCATATGTTAGTAACTAGTATTTTGTGAATGAATAAATGAATGTCATGGTTTATAATTTAGTTTCATGAGTTTTGTTGCTCACAACTAAACTTGAGTCAGACTTCAAGAAGTTAATAATTGAGTAATTTTTCAAACTGAATTTCTGGAAATGTTAAGCTGAGAATCTGACTTGATAGTTTTATACCCAATAGGACCTTTATGACCTGCTGCTTTTTATCCAAACTAGACAGCCAGCCTCCTTTTAAAATCTATTATAACAATATTTTCCTTTATAAAATTTTATTCTGTCTTATGTTATCATTATACAAGAATAGTATGTGATATTTACAGTGTTAATATTGACTCTGGTTATATCAACTAAATTGAACATGAAATGAACCACATAATCACGAAGGCTAACTTAATACAGAGTCCCAGTACTAATTATTGATGCCAATTTCTGTGTGACTATTTCTACATTCCTAAAATTAAATGAGTAATTAAAAAAAAAGACTACAGTATCAAGATAGCTTTGTGTTCAAACATTAGAAATAGATGTTTTAAATTTATATATTTCTCCTGATCATTTGTCATATTCACAGCTCATTTTATGAATATAACTTGATTTCTAGTTGGCCTTTAACCTTATTGAGTTTAACCCGTTAGTAAGACTTTTTATTGCATTCGTGTCATTCTCAATTTGCACGTACTCTTCAACTGAGATGGAAAAGTGAGAAAGAAAATGGACCAGAACACTAAGACTGTATATTTGACTATTTCAGTATTCCCTTCTTTGATTTTAACTCTCGTTTTTGTGGCCACAAGTATCTTAAAATTTCTGAGCACGGAGTGATGCTTAATACTATCTACATTGCCATACTCTGTTCCCTTTGCTAGGGATCCCTTTCACTACAGCCAGTCACTTTTCTGTGAAGTCAGCCCACCAATCCCATCTTCTGAAGCCTCCCTTCAACTTATACCTTGACCCTGACAGAATAATCCTACTCCTTTTCTTGGTAATAATGACTGATTTTTCCCATATTTCCCGGTTCATTCAATCTCATTACTTAGCCAACCAAGCTGGAACCCTCCTAACTTTACTTCTTTCTTTCCAAATCCTTACTCTTCACCTTCCATAGCTGGTCTGTCTGCCAATTCTACCTTCTCCAGGCACTCTACATGTATTTGTAAGCTCCCTCCCAGTACCATTCTCTTTCAGTCCTAACCAGCCTCTATACCTCCACTTTCTCCTTGTCCAGGCCGTCTTCCACATTTCAGCCAGGGTCATTCTTATAAAAATATATTGTCGATCATGGATAAAGTCAAAAAGTTTCAGCAAGATACGAGATATTTCACAATTTGGCTACATTTATCATTCTTGTTTTATCACTTGTTTTATTCCCTATAGTTAATGGTCTGCATTCCAACCACAGCAAATCCCCCCCAACTCCCTAAATGCCTGTGATAGTTCATATTACTGTTCAATTATACACTCCTTTTCTTCCAGAGAGAGACTGTAATCCCTGCTCATTGTCATGTGGCCTCTACTACTCTTGAGAGAGAAACATAGTATATTGAACCCTACCTCATTGATTTGGGGCTTGACTACATGCCTTCCTTTGATTAACAGAAAGTGGAGATATGACACAGACAACTTCTGAACAGAAGCTGTAAGTGTGATTGCACGGTTCAGCTCACCCCCTTGCTCTTCCTTTATGCACAACAGTGGGAAAGCCCCACTTTGGGCTGCTCTTCTACCCTGTCCCTGCAATGAGAAAGCCTGAGGGCAGAGCTAAAGCCACAACAGTTTCATCTGTCCTTTCTGTTTGCACTAAGATGTATTTTCCTCAGTCCTTACTAGAAATATTTCTATTAAAACTTCAAGAGCTACTGAATCACCTTTGTGAGACCCTCCTTTAAGTTGAAATTTATAGCTCTTCCAACACTATTTCATAGCACCAATCACACTGTATTTTAATTATTTATTTAGATGTATGTTTCAATCTCTTCAACCAGAATAGACTCTTTTAGGGCAGCATCTTTTCTTTTCCTAGTCTCCAGCAGGTAACATTAATCCTGGCAAATACGAAGGTTCCACAGCTTGTTGAACTAACAATGCAGTATCTAATATCAAATGAAGGAAAAGTGTTTACCTCTAGCAGTTCCACTGATTGGCAGTCTTTCAAAGGAAGGGTTTATATGTTTTGAGTGCATTAACATGATTAAATGATTTATTTTGCAAACACTTATATAGCACTTAATTGTATACTATGCATTATTATAAGTTCTTTTAAAAAGTTACCTTATCTTAATCATCACAGTAACCTTATGAGATAGTCATTATCAGTATCCTTATTTTCAGATGAACCAGCCAAGACACAGAGAGGTTAGTTTGTCTGAGTACTTAGTGATACAGCAGGCATTTATTCCTCAATAAATAAATATATATATATATAATAAATATAAATAAATAAATATTTATTATAAATAAATATTCCCATATCAGAGGTCATTGGTTCAATCACAAGTCTAGCAATATTAATAAGTAATTTAAAGTCTCGATTTCCTTAACTTTAAAGAGAAGGTGTAAAATCATATACCGCCTATGTGAAAGTCTGTGGTACCTAAAGACCAAAAGTGAAATGCATTCCAGAAGCTACAATTTTAATTTTCCATACTAAATATTAATTCTGTGTAAGTTTGAGGTAGCTCTGACATGTTTCATGGGGCCATGTACCTCTGAAGGGAGTTAGATGGTGACCGCCACCATCCCACAGGTCAGGCCAGTTTGTCTCTTTGGGTTCACAGGGTTTCCAAGAATTTAGAAATGGCTTCAAAAAAACTGCCTCTTTTTAGTTGATGGGGAAAAAATAATGCAACTAGTTAATAAGTATGAAGAATGTTATTCAGTTTCTTGATGGAATAGCGAAGGTTAAATGGAAAATGATAAACGTATGTGCTCCAAAAATTCACGTATTCACAGATGAATTCCTCATTTGTGTGTAATATCTCTATACGTATTCCTAAAATGAACATAAGGTGCATTCATTGTTCAACATATTTTGAAATAAAGCATAATTGTATTTTATATGTAGGCAGATGCCAGAACATTTGAAAAATCCCATGCATTAAAAGAAAAGTAAGGTCATGAAACTGAGACAATTACTCTTGCCACCTAGGAAATTAAAAATGTACTAGGGGAAAAAGAGGAAATATCAGAGAGCACTAAAAAGGAAACTGTAATCCAATTACTTAAATGAGTGTAGATACCACTTTTGTCCATTGTACGAACGTGGTTTTTAAGCACACAGTTCTGCATTTATTTGAAGGAAAACAGCACTAACTTATTTACTTCTTTAGTTGACTAAAAATAGTCTAACATTACTTAATGAATCATTTATTTGTATGTATTCAGTCCATTTTTTCTCCTACCCATGTGTGAGCACTCTCTATTTCACTATCCAGAAATTGTGTAGATAATTAGAGGAACCTGTTATCTGTGGAAGCCAACTATTTGAGTCAAACCAATGATCTTTTACCCCCAGGATTCTAACTCATACTTAGAGGGGGCCATTAGGTAAAATTTTTCAATATCGGGCTTCCCTGGTGGCGCAGTGGTTGAGAGTCCGCCTGCCGATGCAGGGGACATGGGTTCCTGCCCCGATCCGGGAAGATCTCGCATGCCGCGGAGCGGCTGGGCCCGTGAGCCATGGCCGCTTAGCCTGCGCGTCCGGAGCCTGTGCTCCGCAACGGGAGAGGCCACAACAGGGAGAGGCCCGCGTACCGCAAAAAAAAAAAAAAAAAAAAAAAAAAAAATTTCAATATCAATTTTATGTATCTTATTCCATACTATAAATCTAACTCACAGAATCTGGAACACTTTTATTATAAAACCAATACTGAAAACGTCTTTTAGACTTTATCTTTTATCCAAGAGGGAGACCCATTAGCTGTCATATTTGGATTCATAACAATTACTGGAAATATGTTTATTTACAACACAACTGTATATAAAATTCACATAAAAGTTATCAGTCCACTAGAATACATTTTTCCCTCAATCCTTACAGAAAACACATCAAATGGAATTAGTTGTTTTTTTTTAATATAAATCAACTCTTCTCTGTTACTGCTATAAATGATCCATAATTACATATGATGGAGAGGAAATACTCTTATCATAAATATAACGATGGGAAGAATGGGTTGTTCTGAAAAACTTTATATGAAGGTCAATTGCTATCATTAGAATTTTCTGTTTTGTCCAAGGACCACTGGAAGACAGATTTTATATTTCCCTGTCATCTCATGTTTGACTTTTGCCATTTAAATAAATACAATGTAAAAAGTTATAGAAGAGGTAATGGGTGCTTCCAGCTTTTCTACTAAAACAAGAAAGATGCAAGGGCTCTAATATTCTTAGTCATTGACATTTACAACTATGGGTTTGTTTTTAATACAGGGCAGTGAGCAATGTACTTAAGGCCTCAGAAAATGCTTTATGGCATACAGTAAAGGTGAATCACTTTTTTACTAGATTTATTAGCTAGAGGAATTGCAATCTCAAGAGGAAATTTAGCCAGTTTGAACCCAAGTAAGTGCTTCTTAGAGTTATTTCCTCTTGAATTCTCAGCAGGACTCAGGCATTCTAAATGTCCTGTTCAGGGATCCTGATTTCTTTCCCCCAGCTGGTTTCTGCCACCTTGGGTACCAACAGAGTACTCATTAACAAACTAATTGATTTTTATTAATTATCTGTGGTATAATCTTTCCATTGTTTTCCCCCCTCGTATCTAAGCTTATTAACTCCAAATATACACACACACACAAAACATAATTAGTCCTGAAGAAACTTTGGAATGAGAATGAACTCAAACAAATTGCACAAATCAAAGTATTAAGAAAAGCTAGACATTCTATTTTAAAACTGCCACTCCACAAAAGTGATATAGAATTATAAATATTGACCTAAAAAGAAAGAGCATTGGAGAGAATATTAAGGTAGCTCTTAAAAGCAGTTACATATTAGTTAAAATATACAGTTGTATATTTAAATCATAAGAAAACTATTCAAATGAAAACAATTCTGTAGAGAACAAATTCTTAGCCATCCAAGAGAACAGACACTTTCGTAATGTTTTTCTGAAGTGTTGGTTACAGTTTTTAATAAAGATTTAAGTCAACATAAACTGCATTATCAAAATGTTATCATAAAAAGATAACTGTGGCAGTGTCTATCGAATAGCCTCAGAAGGATGCAATATCATGGTAGTTGTTGAAAACATGGTGTTTGGGATCAAAGTTCCCATATCCAAGTCGTTGCTCTGCATCTTTCTAGCTGAGTGATTTGGGGCAAGTTCCTTAACCTCTACGAGCCTCAGATTCCTTCCTTCTTATATTGGGTTAATATAGTACCTGTCTCATCAGGTTGTTATGGAATGAAGGGAGATGAGGCTTACTGCCATTCACAGCACATAATAAAGCGTCAATAAATGATATATCTGTGATGATCATCCCATCATCCTTTTTGTTATTTAGTCCTGGGTTTACTGATATACACGTATCAATATAGATAAGCTACCAAGTTTATTTTAAAAGAAAGTTACTCTATATTTCCAGTTTTACCCAATATTTTACATTGAGTCTTTCACAGGGTGTAATAAAGACTCATTAGCTAGTCTCTACCCCCCCATCACACACACTTTCTCCATCATTCTCATCATCCTTAGTACCACAGGTAGCACAGTTGACTTCCACATTAGTGTCGTCTTCTATTTGTCTCTTGATCAGTTCTCACAACCAAAACCACTATTGGATCCAGATGTTTTTTCCCTGCAAATGGCTAGGCACTGTTATCCTCACTACTTCTGTGGCTTCACTCTAGCTTATATACTCCTTCCTATTAGTTGTACTATTAGGGCATCTTCTTTATTAGCTTTCAAACCACCTATGAATAATTCTCAAAAAAGTATTTTTGACATTTAGTATATAGTGCCTTTACTAAAATATACCTATAAATGATAGATGAGAAAAACAAATGTCCAGAATCCAACCAGTGAACAATTATCTTCCTCTGGTAGTTTTCCGATGGTTTTCATTCTTCCCTCAGACTCCTAATATACTCTGAGCTGGGCCTCATATTTATACACTCGAGCACTTACCTCTTTATTCAAAATACATTATTTCCTGCTAAAGTTCTTTATGCTTTACTGTTTTCCCCTTGCACCAGAATTAATGTCAGAAATGTGGTCTTGATTAAAAAATCACCTCCAAAATTTTTTTTAAATTTTTATTAGAGTATAGTTGCTTTACAATGTTGTATTAGTTTCTGCTATACAGCAAAGTGAATCAGTTATACGTATACATATATCCCCTCTTTTTTGGATTTCCTTCCTATTTAGGTCACCACAGAGCACTGAGTAGAGTTTCCTGTGCTATACAGTAGGTTCTCATTAGTTATCTATTTTATACATAGTAGTGTATATATGTCAATCCCAATCTCCCAATTCATCTCACCCCCTTGATATCTATAAGTTCATGTTCTACGTCTGTGTCTCTATTTCTGCTTTACAAATAAGTTCATCTGTATCATTTTTCTAGATTCCACAGAGATAAAGCCACACACATACGGTCACCTTATTTTTGATAAAGGAGGGAAGAATATACAATGGAGAAAAGACAACCTCTTCAATAAGTGGTGCTGGGAAAACTGGACAGCTACATGTAGAAGAATGAAATTAGAACACTCCCTAACACCATACACAAAAATAAACTCAAAATGGATTAAAGACCTAAACGTAAGGTCAAACACTATCAAACTCTTAGAGGAAAACATAGGCAGAACACTCTATGACATAAATCACAGCAAGATCCTTTTTGACCCACCTCTTAGAGAAATGGAAATAAAAACAAAAACAAATGGGACCTAATGAAACTTCAAAGACAGCAAAAGAAACCATAAACAAAACAAAAAGACAACCCTCAGAATGGGAGAAAATATTTGCAAATGAAGCAACTGACAAAGGATTAATCTCCAAAATTTTCAAGCAGCTCATGCAGCTCAATAACAAAAAAACAAACAACCCAATCCAAAAATGGGCAGAAGACCTACATAGACATTTCTCCAAAGAAGATATACACACTGCCAACAAACACATGAAAGGATGCTCAACATCATTAATCATTAGAGAAATGCAAATCAAAACTACAATGAGATATCATCTCACACCAGTCAGAATGGCCATCATCAAAAAATCTACCAACAGTAAATGCTGGAGAGGGTGTGGAGAAAAGGGAACCCTCTTGCAGTGTCGGTGGGAATGTAAATTGAAACAGCCACTATGGAGAACAGTATGGAGGTTCCTTAAAAAACTAAAAATAGGGCTTCCCTGGTGGCGCAGTGGTTGAGAGTCTGCCTGCCGATGCAGGGGACACAGGTTCATGCCCCGGTCCGGGAAGATCCCACATGCTGCGGAGCGGCTAGGCCCGTGAGCCATGGCCGGTGAGCCTGCACGTCCGGAGCCTGTGCTCCGCAATGGGAGAGGCCACAACAGTGAGAGGCCCACGTACTGCAAAACAAAACAAAACAAAACAAAAAAAACTAAAAATAGAACTACCATACGACCCAGCAATCCCACTACTGGGCATATACCCTGAAAAAACCATAATTCAAAAAGAGTCATGTGACAAAATGTTCACTGCAGCTCTATTTAAAATAGCCAGGACATGGAAACAACCTAAGTGTCCATTGACAGATGAATGCATAAAGAAGATGTGGCACATATATACAATGGAATATTACTCAGCCATAAAAAGAAACAAAATTGAGTTACTTGTAGTGAGGTGGATGAACCTTGAGTCTGTCATACAGAGTGAAGTAAGTCAGAAAGAGAAAAACAAATACCGTATGCTAACACATATATATGGAATCTAAAAAAAAAAAAGGTCATGAAGAACCTAGGGGCAGTACGGGAATAAAGATGGAGACCTACTAGAGAATAGACTTGAGGACACAGGGAGGGGGGGAAAGGGTAAGCTGGGACAAAGTGAGAGAGTGGCATGGACATATATACACTACCAAATGTAAAACCGATTGCTAGTGGGAAGCAGCCGCATAGCACAGGGAGGTCAGCTCGTGCTTTGTGACCACCTAGAGGGGTGGGATAGGGAGGGTGGGAGGGAGACGCAAGAGGGAGGAGATATGGGGATATATGTATAGATGATTCACTTTGCTATAAAGCAGAAAATAACACAGCATTATAAAGCAATTATACTCCAATAAAGATGTTTTAAAAATAAATAAATAAAAGAAGCTGAAGACTGACTACTGGCCAAAGGAGGAGAATAATTTTTACAAAGGTGTGAGGTAAAAGAAATGTCTGTATATCTTAATTTTTATCTTTTTTCTTAAAATCTACTTGTCCTTTGTAACCCCGTGCAACATACCAGAGCATCTTAGAAATCACACATACTTCTCAGATTTTCCACCTAATTTAAACAAAACACTATTAAAATTCTTTGGTTGTAATTCTGGTGTGTAAGTGAATTTTTCTTTGCTCAATACAGCCCACTGAGAGGATCATAGAAATGGGGATTTATATGGATCTCTCCACTTCCGCTGGTTACAGTAAAACCAACCAACCAAACAAAAAACACTACATACCACATATAAGACATGTAAGATTGGATTGGACTACATCCAATCACAGAATCCGAAGTAGCCGAGCTGAAATGACTCGAATCAGACAAAATCCAAAGTACATCCCATACAGTGAACAACTCATATATTGCTTATTGATGACCTTTCATCTGATGTTGAATAACTAGTTTTAAGGGTAAATTCTCAAGATTACAAACATTGGCAAATTTTTTAAATACCTATTTTCCCCTATTGTTCAGTAAGCAAAGATCTATAGTCTAAAAAGAATGAAAACTATTGGCATTTTATTTCATTCTTAACTCTTCTAAATTTTGACTCCTCAGCTTTGATACTTCTAGGTGAAAAAGTAAAAGCAAATGAAACAAACTTTTAAAACCTAGAGAAAGAATGAAGATTGTACAAGAGTTCTAAGATTCAGCTCTGTAAACCAATCAAAAAAATGTTAACATGCAAAGATAATCATATTATATAATTTTTCAATAAATAACATGGTAGGAAATTAAAACACTACAACCACAGACAATATATATAAACAAGAAGCACAATTCTCAGTGTTACAATGTTATGATGAGCTGCACTGGGGTTTACCTTCGGTTTTTTTTTTATTATCAAATATAAAATCAAAGGGAATGATTTTAAAACAAATGCACACAAACTTCTCCAAGTAGGTTATATAAACTCACTGAAAAGAAAAAGGAAAAGAAAGTCCTCAATGGCAAGGAAAGAGACAACAGAATTAGAGAAATGTTCTGTATCTAACACCAAAGTACTACGGCAATTTTGTGAGACATAAATAAGATTACTATAAAAATTGCAAATTATGGTCTATGGTATTCCTGAACCTCCATTTACTTCCTTACCAGGCATGTTTCCTCTGAGATTTAATGAAGTCTTGCTAATAGGAATAAGCTCAGATCTTGGTGAGAATCAAAGAATAGCAAAGAGGAAAATCAATGATTCTACTAGTTAGCTCTTTTGAAAAATGTTCACTTGCACAGGGAGCAAGGGAATTAGATATCTACCTTTGTGCTTTTATCCTTGTAGGTCAGTTAATAGTCCTATCACAGGCCCAATAGGATCTGATTCTATTTTATGCATGAACACTAGTCAGGTGATATATTGCTCTTTAAATTCTAGCATCACATTCTTTTTCTTCACTGTGCTTATTTTGAAACTAAATTTACTACTCATAAAAATAAGCTGTTGACAGTGATTGAATGCCCACAAAGAAAGACTGCTATTTACTTGTTTCTCTATGCATTCCCAGTTTCAGGCACCAACATTAAATAAAAGGGTGTTCCAGTATTTCGGGATGGGAGAGAGAGAAGGGGGGGGACGGGGGTGGGGAGAGAATATGCATGTGTTCATTTGAAAAAGAAGTAATCATTTACAAACTACAGTGCAATGACACTTTCAATGACACTATTATTTCTTACATTTGTCCTCCTTTTCCATTTTATTTATTTTAACAATAGGCACAAAAGAAACCTAAAATATTCAGGAATTTGGGGGGACTTTTTAAGCTAAGATGAGTAAATTATTTCTATAAAGGATTTGTCAAGAAGTAAAAACATTCTGACCCCGATACTACAAAGTCAACTTCAGAAAGCCAAAAAAAATTGCCTTAGATCTCCGTGACATCTGCACGACCCCTCTCTGCCTCCCAGCTATCTAGCAGTTCGGTGACTGCAATCCAAACAGTGGAATCATTGTCCTGCACAGCTAATCATAAGAGTAAAGATTCCCATGATATAATTGGAGGCACCCAGGATGTCTGAGCCAGTCCTGAGACATCACAGTTTCAGCACAATTTTAGGCGCACTGCAATTTCTCACTACTTGTTTTGTTTTTCATCTTCTCAAAGAAAAATGCTTGGCTCAGAAATAATTCTAGTGAAGAAAGAGTTCTGATATCAAAAGATATACAGATATGTACACACACATATAAATGCATATAATATATACATACATATTAGCCATATAACCTATATTATATAACATTTTGTAGATAAACATATAACAAAACACAATATATTTTCACTCAGAAGAAAATCGTTGTTAAATACCGGCTTTATTTTCCTTCTTTACTAGAAGATATTAGCCATGTCCTAACAAACATGCCCTAGATGTTCAACTTATGGCAACATATAAAGAATGAGAGGTGGAATTGAATGAGAGAAAAGAAAGTAGCCATGGAAAATGAGTGCATGCATTAAAGCAAAATTGTGTGTGTCTGTGTTTAAATCCTTCAAAAATTTTGCTCACCACATATTTATTAATCCTGTATTATTGGCTTTAGTGGTAATATTTGGAAATGCAAAATAGAAAATTTGATTTCTGTAATTGAGGAAAAATCTATTCTTACTAGTTTTATGGAGCAACCAGAATTTTTTAAAAATACCACAATATTCTAGAAATGGGAAATTTTAATAAAATAAAGATACTTAACATTTCTGGATTTACTTAAATATCAAGAGAATGATGAGTTGAGTAGAAAGTATAGTTATACTCCTGCTCTTCAGTTCTCTGTATTAGACTCAATGCTATAAGGGAATAGGGACTGGAAGTCAGAAGACTTACCTACTCACTTTGTTCTAGCTGCATCTTGGATGAATACACATAACTCATTAAAAGTATGAATTATGTATTTTAATTTGCTTTTACAGATTTTTTCAAGATGCATAATTTCATACATGCTGAAATAACATTTGGAGTAAAAAGTTTACCTTTTCAAGTACTAGTTTTTTTTGCATTTCTTTTTTTTCTAACATCTTTATTGGAGTATAATTGTTTTACAATGGTGTGTTAGTTTCTGCTTTATATGGGGATATATGTATATGTATAGCTGATTCACTTTGTTATCAAGTACTAACTTTTAAGACTTAATTTATAAAACTATTCTATTTACAAAACAGTGAATTATATCTATATAGTTTTTCTGATAGATCAAACTATTGTTAATGGCATATTCAGCTCAGTTAGGGAAAATCTGCAAAAACAATTTGCCAAGAAGGACTTTTCAGAGATTCAATACTTGTAAAAATGTCAATTTTTGCATATGAATGCTAGAAATGTGAAAAGCATTTTAGTTTTTGTAAGGTCTAATTCTAAGACTTAGTTTTCATGACTTAATACTGATAAATTTGTACGATAAGACACATTTCTTCAGTTGTACATTTATGATAAGCTAATTTCTAGAAGTGGATTGGCATTTAAGGCATCTTTATAGACAAGCTGAAATAAAAGCCGACTGGATTCTTCTTGTTAATGGGCTTTACAATACTTAACCGTTTTAGGCTACAGTGGAAGAGAAAGAATAGTGGAATATCAAGTCTGATGTATTGAATCCCAAGCAGTGAATGTGATCACTGTTACACATGGCTGTGGAGAGGGGGTAGAGGAGGAAATGGAGAAATCTGTGTGTTTTGGGAGAGGAAGAAAGCAAGGAAAGGCACATAAGAAATTGCTTTATGATGATAGATTCATGAAATACCACCTTGATATATTAAACAGAAATGTCCCTTTATTTACCGAATTCTAAGATAATCTTGATTTTCAACTGGTAGCAACTCTGCTAAGAATCTGCCTCCAATATCAAACGTCAGATCAGTTTTATAGAGGGCTCTGTGTAGACTGAATTGATTCTAGAGGTTTGAGCCACTGTCCCTCTTAGTTTGAGACTCGGGACAACCTCGATTTTTTAAAATATACGTAAGTTTCCAATTAATTTGCTCTTGTCAGTTGGGAAATACAATGACCCGAAACTGACATAAATCCTTTGAGAACACCATCAGTAGCCTTCTTCAAGAATTATGTAGCTAAACCTCAGTTTAATAAGGATCTGGCCAGAAAGAGATTTGTTCCTTACTCATAAATCAGATAATCAAGTCGATGATTACATCCATGTGATTCTATTTAGCGCTTTGACTTCTAGTAATATCAAAAGAATGTTTTTGCTTGCTTAACTTTTTGTTTTTGTACAATTTTTTAAATAATATGCTACAATGTCTACACTTTCCTTTAACTGGTATATTTTCTTCCACACATCACAGCTCAAAAAGTACCAAAATATGTAAGATGTATCTTAAAATCATTCATCTTCTTAAAGTGTTTGTAATTCAATGTGTTGGAGAACTAGTATCAAGTACTTTTATTAACTATTCACGTTCAACTTTTCAGAGTAACTTCTTTTTCTTATCATATATGGGTATATTAGCTTTAATTATTAAAATAAATTATTTTTGAGGGATTTATATATTTGATTTCTTAGTCAATTAGAAAATAGGCATGAGAACAAAATATTCTTTATATAACTTTCTACAGTTTAGGAAGCCAGTTACCTGAAGTGAAATTGTCTCAGATAAATATAAAGCACCTGTATTTGAAGAACATGTTTTGGAAATTTTTAAATGGCATTTAAATGTTTTGAAGAATTTCTGGGTTTTCGCAGTGATCATTTTGGTAAGAAATTTAGAAACATTAAACATAGGTCAGTTACTATTTCTTAAAATGAAATAAAAATAGGTGACATAGGAAAGTTGAAAAAGTCTTATTTAATGAAAATAATGGGTGAGAATAATATCTCCAGATACAAGGAAAGAAAATTAAATGTCTCTTAGGAAATATCCTGGTCAAGGCGATTATATCTGTATCTTGTTTTATAGTACAAGCCAGGCTGAAATTTTATAATGAAATGACCCTGACCTGAAGCCTCCCTTGTAAATGACTAGTGCCTTAATTATTTGCATCTGTGAACTCAAATGAACATACTTAAGGATATATCAATATGCTCATAAATCATCTGCAGGCGATAAGTAGTCCAACATAGATAATTAGAGAATTTACGGAAGGCTTACTCCCTCTGTTTATCCGCTTATGACATTTGCAGTACAGCCCTAACAGCAGGATAATTACTAGATTTATTCATCAAACAAAATCACGCCTTCTGGGAATGCACAGTGACTCCGGTTTTAGGACTAATAAAGACATTTTTCACCAAAACTCAAGTACTAATTTGCTCAATAACTAGCTGCAATAAGCTTTTATGGAAGCACTCAAAGAAAAGGCTTGGCACCAGAGGGCAGATAATTAAAGGTGCAGTATCCCTATACAAAAGGATCTGAACAATTCCCTGACCATATTAAAATTTAATTGTTGAATGTTAATTGAAAAAAATATAAGTCGCTTCTGTTTTCTGCATTTCAGTAATTATTCTCCTCAGATCAAAAACACATCTTTATGTCAAATTTGGCAACAAAAGAAAACCTAAAATAAAGGGTTCTTAATACTTGTTATAGAATACCCTTGTAAAATATAAAAATTAACTTTTTTTCCACAGTAGTTATCTTAACTAAAGCCAGCACGCATCTACTTTGAATTCTCGCCCACCATTTCCCCTCACACACACAAATGGAAGAGTTATGGTCACGTAACTTGTTTTTCATTAAAAGTTTCAACAACTTTGTAAGTGATAATGGCTAAGAATATTTTAGTGACTTGAAAACATAGGTATTTCTCAACTGCATTTCCCCTTCATAATTCTTTGAAAGCCTGATTATTTTATTCGTTAGGATTTCTCCTCTACATTCACAAAATGGAGACACTTCAAATAGAAAAGCATTCTTAACCAAAATCATTGAGCATTAAAATTAGGTAAAAGGATCACAGCCTAGAGTTTACTTGTCCACATAGAATGTTGTTTCTCAAGGAATTATTGAGCCATCTCAGTTAAATTCTAAATGTTTATGCCATCGTTCTGCTCAAAGAAGAATTATGAAGTATTACTTTTAAAATGTTTCCATATGGGACAGTTAGGGTGTTCCCTAGAAGCTAAGCTTTTACTACACCAAAATCAGAAATTCTCAGGCCCTAGGGTTCACTTTCTGCTGCAGAGGAATGATGAACTACACAAAATGCAGACTTTTAAACTCATATTTAATTGTTTAATGTCATGGCTTTTGGTAGAGCATTGTTGCTTGAAAAATAAATTGGGTAATTCAATTAAATGGCTACAGAAGATACATCATATCAGATGTAGAAAGGCACTAACCCCAGCTTGAACTTGACGTCCCACATCGCTTCACTTATTTGACAAATGGATTCTTGAAAATAATTGAAACACATGGCTGCCACCATAGGTCAATAATACTTTTTTGCCATTCAGCCTCTTAACAGCTTCCATTTTTTCTTGCACTGTGCCATTCAGGGCAAAGATTGCATTTGCCTGGTAAATCATGCAAGCATTATTACTAAAATGGGACTAAATGCAATGAAAATGGACTACATAAAAGTAATGGCACTTAAGTAAAAGGAAGACCATCTACTAGGGCAAACACTAAATGTCAGAGTTAAATAGTATATGACATTACTCCCATTACAAGCTCATATTATGCACATAAGAAAGCAAACTCACTAACTACAGCTGCATACTACATTTTCATATTGTTAACTTAAACAATGTTTTCAAGACAACTGCTGCTAATCCAGATTTAAAGCAGAGCTATATATCCTCTATTTCAAGTTTTTTCTCCCATCTCTCTTTAGGTGTAATATTACATTTAGGCAAAAAACTGAATCACTGCCTAAATTTCCAATTGAACATCACTAACAGTTTTAAAGACCAATACTTGGTCTATTTGAAAACACTGGGGAAAAAAAGAAAAAAACTGAATTATAAACAAAGAAATTTAAAAGTACTGTCTGGATGAAAAGGTTCTGAATGGGAGGGAGAAAAAAAGGAAAACGTGTGTTTTAACCTAGAGTATACATACTGGGAGGTTTATTTTAAAAATCTAAATTCTTAAATCTCAACTTTATTATATTACTACGCTCTAATCAGTCAAGAGGGAACTAGAAGACAAAGCAGATATGAAGGCTCAAATAAAGACAGATCTTTTTTTTTTTTTTCCATTTGGAACCAGAGGCTACCAATTTTTTAGTATTTGTGGTTCGGTGTGGTTTTCGATAAGTAAAGGTGCCCCAGTTTATTAATGTTCAAGCCTTCAACAATTATTTCACTATCAGGCAATGCTGCTTAAAGAATGTGTTCAAAATGCCTAGGATTGACTCCTGCCCCCAACCCTTGGCCAGAGAAAATTACTAAACCTCTTTAGGCCTCAGTTTTCACATCTGTAAAATGAATATAAAGTTAGTTCTCACCCTCATGAGTCTCTTAAGAGGATTAATGAAGAAAGTATTTAATATAGTGCCTAACAATAAAGACTCAATAATGTTTCCAAGTATTGTAAATAGACAAATATGAATCAATCATAAAAGTATTTTCCTGACAAGAGATGTTCATAAACGAACGTGTGTGCATTTTAACACTGGAGTCTCATTTAAATATTCTCAGGTCATGTTGGTGTTTTGATCCTTTCTGAATCATAAAGATCTTTTAACTTTCATTTCATCTATCATTGTCTTTCCTGTTGAAATGATAACTTCTTAAAGTTACACTGCAACTATCAACATCCATGGATGGTAAACTTCAGATGAACCGAACCCAGTTAGCTTCCTTTAGGAGCTAATTGTACCATTTTCATTTCCGAAGTATATTAGACAACTCTTCTCCAATCAAGGTCAGTAAGTACCAAGAAAGCAAACTGCTTTGGCTGCTCAAAGAATGTAATTATGGTTCACAAAGCTCTCCACTATTTAGCAAGTCACTCATTTGTTATTCTTTTCCGTTTTTAAGCATTCCTCTGACCCCCATCCTGCCGCCATTATTCAGCTCCAGTACAGCCCTCCCTTGAGTCTTTTACTGCAGCTAAACATATATATATCTGATGGGGGTGGTGGGAAAGATTTATGAGAGAAACCTCTATCAGCATTACAGTTTTTCTGGTTTATGCTTAACAAGATTTTGGTTATTAAATAAAGTGATTCAGTCAAGAAAAATTTCATATGTCTATGGAATTACAAAACTTTAGGTATGTCTTGGGCTTTCAGTAAACTGAAGCTCTGTTAAAAAATGACACTTGAGGGCTTCCCTGGTGGCACAGTATTTAAGAATCCGCCTGCCAATGCAAGGGACATGGGTTCGATCCCTGGTCCAGGAAGATCTCACGTGCCACGGAGGAGCTAAGCCCGTGTGCCACAACTACTGAGCCTGCACTCTAGAGCCTGTGAGCCACAACTACTGAGTCCTCGTGCCACAACTACTGAAGCCTGAGAAGCCTGCACACTGCAACAAAGAGTAGCCCCCGCTCACCGCAACCAGAGAAAGCCTGCACGCAGCAACAAAGACCCAATGCAGCCAAAAATAAAAAATAAAATAAATTTATATATATATATATATAAAAAACACTTGAAAGCCCAAAACACTGGAGCGGATAGAAAACAGAGTAACCTTATTTGCCAGAACTATTCTTCAAGCAATACAAAGAAAAAAAATGTAAAAATCATTAAAACTGCAGAGAGAAAGGTTAAATCACAGATTATAGACACAATTGCATGTTTCAAGCAACAGGATGATATTCTTGATGTGTTATGAAGACCAATAAAAAAACTAAAATTCACAGATTCATATCTACCATTCAGAAGTGTTCCATGAAATTAACTTAGTTATGAAAATTAATATTATTCTGCTATCTTTATCTTCATACATAAAATATAGTAATTTAAGGGTATTAGCCTTGTTTTGAAATACTACTATTTCTCTGCTAGTCACTGCTTACTATGGTGTAATTTTATTTTGTATATTCTTTTGCAAAATAGTCATTCTTCACATTTGAAAATCAAAGACCTTAAAGCTAAGACATTTATATTCACTCATAGGAATAAATATGTTTCATTTCATTCTAAAATGACATTCACACAAAAAATACATAACCCATTTTTAAAAGATTCTCAAAAAACCAAAAAATCTAATGAGAAAATTTCCTGGCCCAGAAGCTTGATTTAGGCAGGGTATTTCAAAATTCTCAAGGCTTACTTTTCTCAATTAAGGATTATGGAAACAATCCTGGTAAGCCTAAAGGGTTTTGAATTGTGCTTGTAGAACATTAAGCAAACATGGGTATCTCCAGATTCACAAAGCTCCAATAAAACCATGTGTATATAATTAGATCAATCAACAGGAACCATTATTAGATATATGTGAGAATAAGTCTCATAACAAGCAGTCATATAGGAAGAATTAACTCTAGCCACCTAAGGCCTAAAACACGCAATACACAGACATCATTTAAATCACTAATGGTATTAAATCTATTAATGGTGTATGGGATAAATATATTTTAAAACCAGGGAAACATATTACTACTTCTATTTTAATGTACTTTGTACTAATAAATGACAAAAGTAGTGGAGTTTTTACGAGATAAATTAGATGTTTTCCAACGAAGTCTTTCTTTTCTAGATAAAATACCAAATGCTACCATTGCTACATGGTAAAACAAAAAGACCTTACACCAAAAGGATGAGGGGGTATAGAAATAAGCTTTTACCTTAAAATTAGACAAAATAAAAGGAAAGAAGTAACAGGCTAATTACATTAACAAGAGCTACCACCTCTGCTCAAAGCTTTCTTTCGAGTCTTGTGGCTTATTCAGCCCAAGATATAATTAAACAACTGCAAGGATGCTTTGTATCATTTCTTCCAAAATATTACAACATTTGTGAGCTTTCATGAAGATGAATTCCAAAGTAAACATAGCACTTTATAATAGCAAAAAAACCCTTTGAATTGATTTGACTCAATCCAAAAGTTCAGTGATTTAAATACATACCTGCATAAATTTGCTAGGACTGCCAAAACAAATACCATAGGCTGGGACGGCTTAAACAACAGAAATTCATTGACTCACAGTTTTAGAAGCAAGAAGTCCAAGATTCAGGTATCTGCAGGTTTGGCGTCTTCCCAGGCGTCTCCTTGGCTTGCAGATGGCTGCCTTCTGCTACATCCTCAAGTGGTCTTTTCTCTGTGAGCATGTGTTTCCTAATTGCCCCTTATAAGGGGACTAGTCACATGGGCTAGGGCTCACCCATGTGATATCATTTTACCTCAATTACCTCTTTAAAGGCCTTATCTCCAAACATATTTACATTGTGAGGGGATATTCAATATATGAATTTTGGTGAGACACTGTTCAGCCCAAAACAATACGTTTAAAATTTCATTATCTATTTTTTTCTAATTTGAGTCCAGTTAAAAATATTTGCACTTATTACTGTGGTCAATCTTACAAACATCCAAATATTGGTTGTCAAACGGTAGTGTTTATCAGAATCACCTGGAGAGCTTGTTAAAACACTGATTATAGACCCTAACCCCAGAGTTTCTGATTCTGCGGATCTGGGATGGGGCTGAGAGTTTGCAATGCTGACCAGTTTCCAGGTGATGCTGATACCGCTAGTCAGGGGGCTATACTTTGAGAACCAATGATCTAGTACCAAGTTTTTAAAACTATTTTTGCAGCACTAATATTCCATGAGATGTTAATGGGGACTTTTACAGAAAAGTGACTGATAATCAAGTCATTTTGAACTATGCTACAGATGGAAGTATCCTCTTAGATATTTTAACATATTATTAGCATACTAATAACAGACATATTTACTATATTAAAATTTCTAAGAATTCCTTTAATAAGAGAAAATTATTCAACTCTGTTAATTTCCTAAATGAATTCGACTATGTGACTCAGGTTTTCAAGTAACAACTTTTAACATATCATACATCTTTGGAAACATAGGTTTAACATCTTCAATTGTCTCATATCAAACAAACATTTCCCAAACTGTGTTCCATGGAATATCAATAGTTGTTTCAGAGATGAAAGAAAGGTCTTCCATAGTTTGGAAAATCTTAAAGTTAAAAAAGCCTTGCTATTTTACTTTATTTGATTCTGAATTTTACACACGCACTTGAACAAAGTATATATTTTATAATTTACACCCTATGTTTCATGGAATCCAAATAGTTCCCTGAAACTGAGCTTTATAATCACCTTATTGAACTATAACTAAACAAATTTCCCAGTTTAGACATTACACCTTTATGTTTATTTCCATAATTAGTTGAAAAGACTTTTTTGGAAAGACTAGGGATATATACACATACACACACACAATAGCACGTCTGCCAACGTCCCCCAATTGTCTGTGTCTCAGAAATTTGTAATAAATAAATGAAAAAGGTAGATAATCAGTGTGGATAGGAACAGTTTTAGTGTTGCCACATGGAAAAGGACTAGAAAATGCATTTGGCAATCAACTGCATACCAAATGCAGGCCATTTGAAAATTTCGTTTAGAAATTTTCACAAATAAAAAGTGTGTTCTCATGACACAGATACTTTTCTCCAATTCTAAAATAGAGAGTATTAAAGGAGGGTGAAATAAATAGAACTAATTGAGCAACAATTATGTTTAAGAAATATGTTGGTTATTTTACATACTTAATCTCAATTGATACCCTAATTTATCTTGAATATTGTCATTTTCATTTTATAGAGGAAAAAACTAAAGCTCCTAAATGCAACTTAGTTGCACTAAAGATAGTGCCCCTGATACCAATGCATTCAAATCTTGTGAACCAAGACTATTCAAGAATTTAAATACTAATACCATATGAAAAATTCTGTACTAGATTCGAGCCCACAGATGAGGCAACAAGAAAGGTGGGAAGAAATAGAAAACAATGGCATGAATCTCATTCTAGAAAGAAAAAAAAAAAAGCCTTTAAGAATATACAGAGGCACTCAGATATATTTGCTGAGAACTATATTCATGGGTTCAAATCTCTACTCTGCTGATAACCAGCTGTGTTAACTTAGCCATGCTACTTAAACACTGCCTTACTTCCTTCATCTATTAAGTGTGGATTATAGTTGTAGGTAAACCATAAAGCAGTTGTAAAGATCCAATGAGTTCGTACAGAAATCCTGACTGATATTAATTGCCAAATATGCTATTTATTGTATTTTATCAGAGATATGAAATGTGAAAAAAATATCATGATAACATTATTATAGATTTTTATATAAAATTTATACTTTAAGTGTAAATTAAAAGAACTCCAGTAAAACCAAATAATTCCACTGAAGCATGAAACTCATATAAAGGAAAAGGTGAGCCATGATCATAAATGGATGCATTAGGAAGCTTATCTGGGTATTTTTAAGTAAAGCTGAGTAGCTATGAATTGAAATCTGTTTTCTCCATTTTTAGACATTTCTCATGAAGAGTTTCTTTTCTTAAAAAATGCTACTCTGAAGAAGGACTAAAGATCATTACTAATCAAGAGAAAAATCCATAAGAATAATTATTTGAAGAGAGCTAATGATTTTTTTTTAATATAGCAACCTACTAAGAGAGGAGAGCAGAACCTCAATCTTCACTTAGTCATTATAGAGGCTCTGCTCTGTTGAAAGCCCCCACTATGAGCACCATGGATGCAGCTGATCAGAAGATGAATCATTCCTTCCATCTGGAAGCATTCACTCTATCCTAATGAAGGGATGATCAGTTCACAAAGAGTTATAATGTTACATCCCAAAAGGAGGTGGAGGTGCATTTTTTCCCTTAAAAATCAAGCAAAACATCAGGAAAAAAAGTTGAATTACAGTTAGGCTTTGAGATAGATGAAGATGGAGGAAGAGAGAAATGCACGTGGAACGATCAGCATAGGCAACTGCATAGAGGAAAGAAATCACAGGGGAAAATATTACACAGAGGAAAGTGTTGTTTAGAGAAAAATAATCCTGTTTGATTTTAAAATACAATTACATAGGAGTGTCAGAGGAAACTGTTTTGAACATACTTCAAGTCATCTTGGACAACTCCAAACATGGCAGCTACAAGCAGAAGACCTGGTTAACCTTGTCCCTTAACATCTGTATTTTAATCGTTTTAGAATAAGTTTGACTTGTATTTATATGAGGACAGAGTGAATGTATGAGTTACTAAACTTTAGCTTCAATGGTCTGAGGATTAAGGTATGTATTGAGTTAGCAAAGAATGATTTGTATATAATTATTAGAGGCAAATATTATTTCATTTGATCTAAAATGTTTATAAATTATAATTATGGTTTGTAGTCTATAATAATGAGAAAAATCTGAAGTAATGAGCAAATAGAACACTGAGAATTCTGTTCCATTATTAATATCTAATCACCTTGTATTGATTACTTTGATTGCAAACACTTGAACTTTTCTTTAAACTAGGCCATTTCTTTTCAGGTATTGTCATTTTGACAGACATTGAGAAGTTTTACATGTTACTGCTCTGATGCTTATGCTGGGAAATGAGTCAGGGATGATTATGACGACGAACAGAAAGTTAAAATCAAAGGATTTTCATTTCATTTTGAAAGTTCGAAAAGTGTCATGGGTCCTCATTATATTGCAGGAACTTATTTTCCACTAGTTTTAAAAAAAACAAAAATGGAACACACTATTATTATGAATAACACTCTGAGCAGAGATTTCTTTAAAATGCATAAAAATAGCATGGGAACAGAATTTGCATACATAAAATAAAATGACTGTAGAGGCATATAAAAATGTGGCAACACAAGTACACAAATATCAAAGTATCCAAAAGTACAGCTGTCAACTCTGCTTCTTCAGTCCTTGCAAACCTATATGAGAGGAACCGAGTAAAATTATCACGAGTGATTATCATTTATATAATTGCATACAAGTAAAATCTTCCAATAAACAAGTCCCAAAGCTACCATCCTACCATATTACAGAATTTTCATGAGGGTAGTCTCAAGAATCCTTGATGATGATTTTACACACAGACACACCACACACACACACACACCCTGTGCTCTTATCTCTCTTTGTATTTCTCCTCTTTCATAGCCAAGGGTAATATATTAGTTTTCTATTGCTCCTATAACAAATTACTACAAACCTGGTGGCTAAAACACAACACTAATTTATTATCTTAAAGTTCTAGAGATCAGAAGTCCAAAATGGGTTTCAACCTGTCTACAATTCAGGTGTTGGCCCAACTGTCTTTCTTCTAGAGTCTCCAGGGATTCATTTCCTGTGTTTTTACAGCTTCTAGAGCCTTCGCATATTCCTTAACTTTCAGTCCCTTTCCATCACTAAAGCCATCAACTGCATCCCTATGACTTCTGCTTCCATCACTACATCTCCTTCTCTGACTGTTCTGCCTTCCTTTCTTAAAAAGACCATGTGGTTACATTGGACCCACCCAGATAATTCAAGATAATCTCCCCATTGCAAAATTAGTAATTTAATCACATCTGCAATGTAAAGTAACATACAGGTGCTGGAGAATAGGATGTAGACATCTTTGGGGATCATTATTATACCTACTAGAGGTAATACAGAGAGCTTTACCTTTCTGCCCTCTAATTCCTCAACTCCTAATGCATTCCTTAAGCTAATTCAATTGGACTTTTGCCCCAATTGCTGGTCTGATGTTGTTTTTATTCAGAGCACAAGAAAATCCTGCTGCTGAATGTTCTAAGGTTCTTACCTTCTCTGACTACATTCTTTCACTTTTATTTAACTCCTCCCTTTTTCCTTAAACTTTCTTCCCTAGGGCTCCCATGCTACTGTCTTCTTTTTCCCCAAATTTTCCATTGATCTTCCATAGTTTTTTTCATGAACTCTTCTTCCTTCTTTCTCTCAGTGCTGGCTGTTGTCCTAACTCTATACATTTCCATCAGCCCCCATGATCTCATCTATGTCCAAGGCTTCTATAGGGATCAGTCCCAAATCTCTGTCTTTCATTTAGACCACTCTCCTGAATTGTGTAATCAAGCTGCTTGTCTATTTGGATGGCAGAAGAGAACTTTAAAACAAACATGCATTACTCCTGGTCATAGTCACATATTGCATTTTTTGATTCCACATACTCATAACTAGTCCTTTGTCTCCAGCCTTAGCCCCCAGTAATCCCAGCCTTCACATGGTTACCAAAACTATCTATGCAAATACAACAGTCACAATACTACTTAAAATTCTTCAGCAACTTCAATATAAAAGCATTAATTATTTCTTACCATTCTGCATCCCTCCTCCAGTTTCTTGGGCACGTGGACTATTTTCCTTTCCATGCCTCCCTACTGCACTACCCTCAGTGCTTTTCCCTAATTATTTTTCTCTTAATTCCACTTTCCATAATGTTTTGAAATTTAAATGAGGCAATGTAAGAAAAACACACAGCATAGTTTCTAGAATACAGTAAACATTTAATGAACATTAATTCCCCGTATTCTCCTTTTCCTCCTCCTTCTCTTATTAGCACTTTGCGTACAATTCTCTTGATCACTGAATGTTATTGGTTCAACCAGTTAAATTTTGATCTAGTGGCCATCTATTCATCAGGGCCAATTTAGTACATTTCTCCTCCTTTGGATTTTATAAACAACACATCTCATTCCTAGGGATAGAATACCAATGAAACATTCTACCCACTGCTTCAGGATAAAGCTCCAAACTATTAACCTATCACATTCCTTGGCTAATTCTTTAGCTTCCTCAGTTTAGATAAACATTTTATCTTTTTTTCTTTTAATTTCAGTCAATCTATAACAGAACCACTGACATATCATAGAGCAATGCCATATAAACATGACTATCATATATCCATGTAAAAAGGATATTTCTATTCACAGAAGTTTTAGTTTTTCTTTTTTTAAATATATACTCTTACAGATTCCATCACATTTAAAATAGGACATTTTATTCCTAACGTGTACTTCGGAATCTCTACAACCACAGATTAAACTTCTACATCATCTCACTTCCAACCATTTGTCATCCCCTCTACCATCTCCAGCCTGGTTCACTTGCAGCCTAGCATCTTTTCTCAACTCAGCAACCGGAATGATCCTCTTATAGTAGAATTCAAATTTCATTATTCCTCTGCTTCCTAACTCTCTCTGAATACACAGCCTGCCAGACTGACAAGATCCAACCTCTGGTCACGTCTACTCCTTCTATTGTTGCACTCACTCTCTGTGCTCCAGCCCCTCTGTTCTCCTCACTCTTTCTCAAACATGCCAGGATCCTTGGATACATGGATTTCCCCTCTCTCTTCTGCCAAAAGGATCATTTCCTCTCCTCCTTCAGGTCTTTGCTTGAGTGTCACTTTTTCAACCCTCCTTCTCCAACCACCCCTGTTAAAAGCTGAAACTTCATATTTTTCTTTCCTGCTTTACCTTTCTCCCTAACCTAAACAACATTTTAATTTTATTTGAAAAATATGTCTCTGTCTTTTCCTTATTAGACCATAGGACTATGAAGAGTTATTTTTGTTCACCATATCATTAGTGAGCACCTCAAAAAGTGTCTGATACATGGCTGGTGTTGAGTGAATATTTGGGAAATAAATAAATTTCTGTGATATTCTGCAGAGATTTAGTCTTCACTTTCACTTGACATCAAGTTTTTCAATTTATTTGGTTATTGTGATAGGCATGGGAAGTTTATCAGGATGGCACAGATAAATCTAATGGGAAGGAAATAAGCTTCATACATTATATTTTTGCCCAGAGCTGTTTTTCAATGACATTGTACTGACAGTATAATCTGGGAATTTGGTACTGGATTTTAAAAATAAAGTTAAAAGGCATCAGATCAGTTTCATGGGTGCATTAACATTTATGGGACAAAGACCCCTAGAAGGAAGGGTATTTCATGCTCCTAGTCACACAAAAATAAACAATGATTTTTCAGAGATCTTAGTAGTACATGAATTACAATATTTTGAGCCAGTGTGGTAGTAAAAACTTGCTACAGGGACTTCCCATAAAGGAAGGTAATCATGCTACAGGTTTTAAGACAGCTAGCAACTTATGTTATGTCTACATGCAAAGGGAAAAAAAAGATCTCTTCGGATATTAAATCTCTCTATGAATATTCATAAAGCAAAATATTTAAAGATTTTTACATGTATTCTTCTCTCTATAAAACTATTTTTGAGTTATAGGACAGGACTTTTTCTGTATGTACTATACCAAATACTTGCATACTATCACTAATAGTCAACTTTCATATAATGTCCCCTGCAGTACTCATTATATATGTTATTTGAAGGTGTTACTCAAATAAATACATTACATAGGTTATGTTAATCATTGGCCATTCACAGCTACTTATGTGTGTACCTTTTTTCACAATTTAATGGTATATATTTTTATTTTTTAAAACCAAAGGATTCCAGGTAAACTAATGTCTGAACAAAATGAAACCTCTACCCTTGAAAGTATTGTTAATTGGTAAAATGTAATTAAGTTAATATTTGAATATTTTTAGTTAGTAAAGAACCATATTCAAATGAATTTGAGAACCAAAAAAGCTATTAAAATGATTAAAGTAGCTTTCATAGGTCACTTAACAGGATATGGGACATTTTTAGTCCTTCTCTCATCTTTTAAGGAAAACAAAACATTAATTCTCTCTAGTCAAGAATCTATACAATTTCCTAAGTACAGTGGGTAAAACAACTCAACATTTACTGGCCCTGCCTTACAAAGCTTTTTAAAAAATTTTTCTAAACCTGTAGCTTAAAATAATAATATGTAGGTAACAAACTTCTTCTGTAAAATTATAGTAACTGTAAGACTTCTCTTGGGGACACATTCATCTAAATGTTTGACTCTAATCAGATATTTACAGAGGATTCTTTTATCACATTACCTTCACAAAATTATTCAAATACTGCCTAACAGTTTTAGTGAATTCAAACCCCAGTTGCTGAAAAACCTAGGGTTAAGTATTTTCATAGAAAAGATTGTAATGAAGTAAATATTGTTCCTGTCCTGTTTCCTTGACTCCAAACATATATTTAGAATCAAAGAATAGAGTGAGTTCAGTCAAGTTTTGTAGGTCTAGATAAAACAATATATTTTATGCGTTCATAATCCCACCTTCAGCTTTTTTTCACAGGTGTACCTTTAGCGATTAAAAAGGTTTAAGGACTACAAAGGGACATTCCTGTTACCTTCAGGTCTTCACTAATCTAAGTTTGCAATTCTGTGGATTGTTGATAAGTGAGCTATAAAAATATGCTAGAGATTATGTGGAGATAATACTTTGCAATATACTATCATTCCAAAATATTTGTATTTTTGAAAAAATATAAAGTTTGTGAAAATCTAAGTAAAAACATAAACGTTAGTAAATGACATTGAATATGATAGCAAATTTGAAAAACACTTTTTATTGATTATACAGACATTTTTAGAAACTATTTTCCCTATGAAAATGACCATCAAGTGTGTGTGTGTGTGTGTGCGTATATATATATATATATATATATATATATATCGAGAGAGAGATTATTTTACTAGATTATAGATAGTAACCTCAATTTCTTTTTATATCCAAGGAATAGATAGTTCTGAAATACCTTACTAAATCACCAACATTTATCTTTTACCTATACTTTGATGCCATGGTATCCAAAGGGGCTCTGAGGGAAGAGGATTAAGCAGAACTCAACAACATAGCTGTCATCACCTTATATGCCATGAAATATGAATAAAAAAAGAAAATTTGAAAAAGCTCTGCCATCACTCGCTGTCCACATTCCTTCTCTAGCTACTACAATACAGTAGGGTAATAGCAGAAGCCAGTGGAATCCCGTCTCATCAGTGAGACCCTGGAAACACCCAGTTTCTCTCTACACCCTGCCTGTGCGAGCCGCATCTTGGACTTACAATATGGTGTGAGTAAAAGATGCAGAAATTCCTCAGCCCTTGCCCAGCACATATCCTTACACCTTCCCAACTCAAATCCAGCACTATTATTTAACCTATATACTATTTCTTCCCTTATAAATCCACCACTTTATGACTATAAAAGGAGGCAAATTAAAAATAGTAAATACTTTTTGTTCTCAAAGAAATTACCATTTAAACAGTAACATGAAGATACATTAAAAATGCAAATGAGTATTGTACGGGGTGTAGGTCCTACAGTAAGAAATAAAAGGCAAATTCAAACTGAGTATTTGGAGGGGAATCTAATATAGAGAGATTTACAAAGTGTAAGAAGGATACAGGGAAGTCACCAGAGGGTTAGTGCAGTAACCAGAGGTTACAACAATATAAAAACACCTGTACCTCCTCCCGCCTCTAGGCCCAGAAGAGCAGGAGAGGGCAGTTACCAGAAGCAGGAGAGACAGAAAGAGGTCTGTGGGGTATGACCACCTGGAGGGAGTTATAACCTGTGATGGAGGGATGTAGACAGCCTCAGACAAACCTGCAGGGAGAGACTGTGGTGGAATAAACACCTAACCTCAATTTCTCCCTTCCCTCACATCCCTGCTGAATCCCACATGCCACATTCAATAGGAAGCCAGAAAGCCAAGAACCTTATTAATATAATCCATTCAGAAACACCTCCTGGGGAAGAGATCAAGATGGAGAAGGATGGAAAGAAGACCAGTAGGAGTAAATGGAAGGCATCCAGTACGTGCCTTTAAAAAACATACATTGCTGCCTTTAATTCTAAGCATGCAAAGGTACAAGAAGGGGCATATGTGGATGAGCTGGGTTCTCATTTAATTCCAAAGAAGTGCCTCAAATAAACCACTAGCCATAATAATTTGTCACATGATGATTAACAGCAGTATTTTCTTTGTGTGTACTTTAGTGTTTTGTCTTTCTCAGCTCTACTATGAGCTATAGAAATTCCTGAAATTATAGCATATAGAAAAATTTCTTTTGTGGAGAAGAGACTAAACAGCTCAGATTCCCCAAACAAAATGCAATCAGGAAAACATTGGTCTGAGAGAATTTACAATCTCTAAAAATATGAAAGATTTAATTGATGAACATAGTTTTTTGAAAAAAAACCTTTGAATAATTGAATGTTTTCAGAACTTCAGTAAAAAAATAAATAAGAAATGAGACAGAAAGTCTTCATAGAGCAGACTGTAAATATGAATTATTGTACAGGCCTACATCAGACAATAACAGAAGCTAATACTTATTGAGGGCTTTTTAGGAGGCAGCCATATTCTGTTAGGCACATTTAATGTGTAGTCTCACATGATACAACATGCCTAAGAAGTAGAGGATTATTTGTCCCATTTTACGCATAAAGAAACCAGTTTAAAGACTTTAAATAGTTGTCCAGTCCACATGGCTAGCAAATTGTGGAGATAAGAATGGAACTTGGCTGAGTAATATTCCATTGTATAGATGAGCCACATCTTCTTTATCCATTCATCTGTCGATGGACACTTAAGTTGCTTCCATGTCCTGGCTATTGTAAATAGAGCTGCAATGAACATTGTGGTACATGACTCTTTTTGAATTATGGTTTTCTCAGGTTATATGCCCAAATGGAATATTACTCAGCCATAAAAAGAAATGAAATTGAGTTATCTGTAGTCAGGTGGATGGACCTAGAGTCTGTCATACAGAGTGAAGTAACTCAGAAAGAGAAAAACAAATACCGTATGCTAACACATATATATGGAATCTAAAAAAAAACAAAAAAATGGTTATGAAGAACCTAGGGGCAGGACAGGAATAAAGATGCAGATGTAGAGAATGGACTTGAGGACATGGGGAGGGGGAAGGGTAAGCTGGGACAAAGTGAGAGAGTGTCATGGACTAATATATACTACCGACTGTAAAACCCGATAGCTAGTGGGAAGCAGCCGCATAGCACGGGGGGATCATCAGCTCGATGCTTTGTGGCCACCTAGAGGGGTGGGATAGGGAGGGTGGAAGGGAGGGAGAGGCAAGAGGGAGGAGATATGGGAACGTATGTATAGCTGATTCACTTTGTTATAAAGCAGAAACTAACACACCATTGTAAAGCAATTATACTCCAATAAAGATGTTTAAAAAAAAAAATTGAACTTGGCTCTGACACCCAAATCCCACTCACTTCATAACAATATTATTGCATTATTATCCTTTAATTTTAAAAAGTTAGTTCTATTATACTCAGTAAAGACAATACCTATATTCTCAAGTGAAATGTATCTAAACTATAAATATCTGGCAGTTTAGAAATTGTAATGCTGCAAGATCATATTTTAATCCTGGAAAATTGTGGGGTTTTTTACCTTATTTAAATCTGTAGTTGGCATCGTATTGGTTATGCCATTATTCAGATTAAAAGTGCAGATAATTTTTCTGTAAAACTGATCTTCTTTGTCCACTGGCCAACAAAGAATTATTTTTATTGTTTCCTTGGTAGCAAATTTATGCTGATAGTAACTGCTGAGTAGAATAGCAGGTAAAATATATTGATTCTTTAAAAAACAGGGCTCATATTTGTAAAACCATGGTTGACACAATACTGAAAAATCAGAAAAAAAACAGATATGTGAAGCTTTATAAAATGTCTTAATTCTTATATCCTTCTAAAGGTGTCATCAGCTATTTAAATCATACGTCCAACCTTAATAACTTTCCTTGTGCATATTATATACTCACAGAGGTAATACACTGACACTCAGCTATGCCAAAATACAGAACCCTCTAAAATGTCTAAAATTACTTTGGAGATTTTTATTTAAAAGAGTACATGAACTATTTTTGTGCTTTGCTTCTCCAATTATCTTAAAAATTTTACATATCAAAACTTGACATGCTATAATCCATCAGTTGACATAATACACCATAGTAAATCATGAGGTAATAGATCGTTTGCCATGGCCCAGTGCTTCCAATAATGATGTATCATAATTTATAAGAAAGCATGTTTAATACATATATTTTAAAAATTCAGCTCTCCGAGAATGGAAACATACTAAATATTAAGCACTGATCTTAAATTTTTTTGAACAGAAAATACCAGTAAAGTATCCTAAAGAAGAAAATTTTTAGTATATAATGGCATTTTTATCATTAGGCTTTGTAGAGATTTCAATCTTATGCCCTTCATACATCTTAATCTTCTACATATAATAATAAAAATCTTTATGATCTATGAATAATTGGACTGGATACGTATAATCAACCCTCAATTATCATTTCAGAGGCAAGAAAGAAATCACATAGACAAATGAAATTCTCAGATAAAACAAGAATCAGAGAATCATGAAGTTTAGAGCTAAGGGACCTCAGAGATCAGCTACTTCAACTCCCTTATTTTACAGATGAATAAATTGAGCCCCTTGAAACGAAGAGGTTTTCAAAACGTCACAGAGCAAGGTTATTTGCAGGTCAAGGACCAGCGGGTCTTCTGGCTCAGGCTCTTTCCACAGTCCTACACGTTTTATATATATTTATATCTTTTTCAGATTCTTTTCTGTTATAGTTTATTACAAAATATTGAGTATAGTTCCCTGAGCTGGACAGTAGGTCGTTGTTGGTTATCTATTTTATATATAGGAGTGTGTATATGTTAATCCCAACCTCCTGATTTATCCCTGCCTCCCCCCACTTTCCCCTTTTGTAACCATAAGTGTTTTCTATGTCTGTGGGTCTATTTCTGTTTTGTAAATAAGTTCATTTGTATCTTCTTTTTTAGATTCCACATATAAGCAATATCATATGATATTTGTCTTTGGCTTACTTCACTTAGTATGATAATCTCTAGGTCCATCCATGTTGCTGTGTATGGCATTATTTCATTTTTTATGACTGAGTAATATTCCTTTATATATATGTAGACATATGTGTGTATGTATATGTGTGTATATATATATATATATATATATATATATATATATATATATATATATATATATATACACCACATCTTCTTTATCCATTCATCTGTCGATGGACATTTAGGTTGCTTCCATATCTTGGCTATTGTGAATAGTGCTGCGATGAACACTGGGGTGCATGTATCTTTTCGAATTATAGTTTTCTCAGGGTATATGCTCAGGAATGAGATTTCAGGATTATATGGTAACTCTATTTTTAGTTTTTTAAGGAACCTCCACACTGTTCTCCATAGTGGCTGCACCAAGCCATTCCAGGTGAAGTTCAACCAGTGACAAACATATCTCAGAACACTGAATTAAGGTTTTCCAACCCTGCCCTCCACATTACTTCAAACTCCCACCTAACAGCTTGAAAATATTGCTCAAAAGTAATCATTGTTTTTTAAGACCTACAGGGATGCTTAGACTATCATTTGTCAACTGGCTAATAAAAGCAACTAATTTTGCTGAGTTCAACACCCTTCTGCTCAATGTATTTTGATGGAGATATCAGGAACAGAAAAAGCAGGAGAGCCACAGAAATATATACTTGATTAAATGTCCTCAAAGAGGAAACTCCAAAGAAATAAAAATGGACTCATTCATTTATTTATTTGACATGGTTTTATTAAGTACTTAAATGTTAGTGATTTCCAAACTTTCCTTCTGATAAAACTCCTTTCTACTACTCCTCAGAATTCTGATGCAGTAGCCAGGCTGAACCCATGAGTCTGAATCCTTAATTGTAATTCTTATGATTAGACAAATTTGAGGAAACTTGGTACTATGTGAAAACAACCGGTGCCCCTTTAAGAATATAAGGATTAGTAAGAAAGAGACACTGGCTTTGTAGAGTTTGCAGCTAGAGGTAGAGATAAAGATATAAACAAGTGATAGCTGTATATTGAGCCCTCATCTGAGGAGAAAAGGAAAACTTCTTGTGATGTAATATATGAACAATGAATGAAACTTTTATGGACAGCGATGGAGAACATTACAGGTAGAGGGGATGGTATGTGTGCAGTTAGACAATAGACATAAAGAGAGGTGGGAAGAAAAGGAGGAAGGAAATTACACAGCCAGTTTGTGAATAAGTGAAGAGTGAGGTTTGGCCACAATTGTGGTACATGAAGAAGTGCAGGTGGAGGCTGGGTAGGAATGGTATTTTGGAATCAGATCATCATCAAGGATATAAAGATCCAGACTCAGCAGCCTCAAATTGTCCTTGAACATGGGGGAAACTCACAGTCAAAGGTTGGGAACTTTTATCTAAGTAGCTTTTATGATGAATTGGAGTAAGGATAAACTAAAAAATGGGGAAAACCTTTGGGAGTTGGCTGGCAAGACCAAACTAAACCTGCAGAGTATTTCCCAAAATATGAATTTACATTTGGTGTTTCCAGACATTTTCAGAGCTATCATAAAATAATGAAAGATGCCTCAGGATTGCCTACCCAAATCATTATACAATTTCAAATGTTAGGATCTTCCAGAATTACTAGAAATCAATCCAATTTTTAGAGACCTCCAAAGCAGTTCATTTCAATGTTTAATAATTCTCACTGTCAGAAAACGTGTACCAATATCTAATAAAAATCCCCCCTATTTTTGGTTCAAACCTTTCTATTCAATAGTCATTGGGTAGAAGTAAATTGTAAATTGTTGTCGATCCTATTGTTTTTACAAAGGCCATTCATGGCTTTCTCTCTTTCTCTAAAATTAGCGGTTCAATTCCATTAACTTTTCCTTATATTTCTTATTTTCAACTGTCTTCTTAGCTTGTACTTATAATTTTGGCTTTTCTGTTAGCCCTACTCATGTTTAGCCATAAGGCCTAGCTGTGTATTAAACATACGTTAGCTTCTTTTTTCCTTTTTAAGCAAGTCAGACCCACTTTTCATAAAGGAAGTATATTTGTTAAGTATTTGAAAAAATAGTTTATGTAAGACAAAATAGAAATATTTTGTACATTCTGTTAAATTTAAAAGACATTGTTTATAGTCCATTAAAAGGAATAAAATATTTCTACAGTTATAGTTAAAACTTACCAAAAACAAACAAGATGGTAATTGGAACTAGAAAGGCCTTTCAAAGCATAACATGAAAACTGTAGAAAATTTACCTATAGAAATTTTGTGAGGTAAAATGTTATAGACTAGTTTTTAATTTTAAAACAAGCGGAAATATGTATGTAACATATACAACCACATATAATTTAACTACTCCTAACTCTGATAGTTATATTACACCTAAATAAGAAAGAGCCAAGTTTAAAAAAGTAGGGGGATACAAAGGGCAAAAACAAACATTTAAAGAACACAAGATTTTATAAACACATAAAATAACTTTAGGGTTGTCTTTTACTTATCAGAAAGGACACACACACACACACAGTGATAATGTTTAGAATTGACGAGGGTGCAATAAATAGAAGATATTATATATTGTTAGTTATCATGTAAAATAGAATAATTTTCTCTAAAGGCAATTTAGCAATATCAAACAAAATTTTCAATGTGTACCTTCTTTTGCGATACGCGGGCCTCTCACCGTTGTGGCCTCTCCCGTTGCGGAGCACAGGCTCCGGATGCGCAGGCTCAGCGGCCATGGCTCACGGGCCCAGCCGCTCCGCGGCATGTGGGATCTTCCCGGACCGGGGCACGAACCCGTGTCCCCCGCATCGGCAGGCGGACTCTCAACCACTGCGCCACCAGGGAAGCCCAATGTGTACCTTCTTGATTCCTTTGCAGGAATTGCTTCTACAGAAATATTCACATAAACATGTAAAATTATATGTACAAGGATATTAATTACAATTTTGTCTTTAGTCATAAAATATTGGAAATGATCTTTAAAAATATGCTAATCGGATAAATATGATTTATCCACCCATTGGTATATTACGCAGCTCTTAAAAAGTGAGGCAAAAAAATCCCAATTGAAACAGAAGATTCACAACATATTAGTAAGTGAAACAAGCAAGGTGTGTGTGTGTGTGTGTGTGTGTGTGTGTGTGTGTGTGTGTACATATATATACAATTCTATTGCTTTTTGTACGTAACACTTGTAGGACATAGATATGAATCAGGGGGTTGTATATCAAATACTATTGAAACTCTTTCTGAGATTATTTGAGAAGTTTTTATTTTTAACTTACTCCTTTCTGTAATGTTTAAATATTTTGCAATAAATTTGTGTTGCTTTGCAAAAAGGAAATAATCATTAAGTATTTTAAAGTAATAGTCTTATAGAGCCATTAAAAAAAAAAGCAGTGTAGATAAGGAAATTTTATCATATCCTTCCTTTCTAAACCAGTGTAAGTTGGTACTGAGTGGAAATCAAAATACTTTGCTAAAAGGAGATTAATTGTGACATGATAAATTACTTGCTTTTTGCTGATAATTTAATTTCTATCATGTAAACAAGTCCTATGACTCTGAGAGAGTTGGATAAAAAGCAAAAACTGTAGATTGTATGTACTCAACTGGGAGTGAATGCATGGCAGAAAAAAAAATTGATGATACCATTACAAATGGAAAACACCAAATGTGCCCAAAATGACACTCTCAATTGGTGACATGCAACTTTTACACAGCCAAAGTGTGAGCCATCTCTTGTTTCAACTCAGCATCTTTCAAAGTTTCTACTTTTTCTTTTCACAGAAAGTAAATCAAACAACCAAGTACTTACTTCCACACCGAATTCTGATCAACAAAAACTAATCTGTGGATTAAAAGTGATATAACATTTTAAGTGATATAACAAGTTAAGTGGCCAGGTTTTGTTAGAGTTTGTGATAATCAAGGAGGGAAGCCTGACACAGTAGAAAATTTCAAAAAGGTCACATAAAAGACCTTATGATTTAGTAAAAGAGAAGATGGCTTGAGAGTAATGAACAACTAGTAAAATTCTTACAATACAAGAAATATATATAATACTGGTTTGAAAGAGAGGGGAGATATTGAAAAGTTTAAGTTAACTTTTACAAGAAGAGAGTAAGTTAAAAAAGAAAAAGCGAAACCTGCCGAAGTGGCATATAAGCCCACCTGTCACCCCACAATAAAAAAGAAACAAAAAGGTACTTAAAGGATAAATATGTAAAAAGGGATTTGTCATTTAATAAACACATGAAATATATGAAAGCCCAGAAGAATCAGCCTTTTGAAAAAATGCTAAGATCCATAAAAAGGAACATTTAAATAAGAATATAAAAAGATAAATAAATGCGCCCCTTTGTTGGGGCAAATAATATTCTAGTGAGAGATGACTGATCAACTATCATCTATTTAATTTTTAACCTTTTGGATAAATGACAGTAAGATTATCATTATTATTTTTGTACAGCACTATGTATTTTAGTTGAAGCATTTCACATGTTATAGCATACGTATCTCACTTTGTTCCTATAATGTATGTCTTGTCACTTGGTCATTCTAATTTTATAGAAAAGAAACAGAGATTCAGTGGTGTGACATACATCAAGTCACACAGTAGTAATGAGGCGCTCTGAGATACGCTGAGTCCAAGCAGACTATTATGTAGTGTATCAGCCTGTTTTTTTGTTAATTAGAAGTCCACATGATTAGAAGCACATTTCAAGGAAGAAGGAGATAAGTTTGATGGAAGTAGTACTGAGTTTCAGGTGAGTGTAGGCCTTCCAGGAAGGGATCTCCAGCTGGCAGTTGGATTATATGGGTTTGTACTCAGGAGGGAGACCAGAGTGGACGCTACATTTGCAGGTATAACAAAGACTGGGTGTAGATTAGATCACTGCACTTTGTGAAGCCAGAAGAGTATGTGAAGAATGAATAGAGTGAAGAAAAGAGGTCAGAGTGTAGAAGCTAAGGGAAGATAATACTAATTTCTAAGAAAGAGCTGTGAGCCATAAACTGAGAAGTGAATAGATTAGGGACAGCAACAGTGAGAAAAAGTATATTGTTCAGTAAGCATACCAGAGAAAGGTGAGAGAAGTTGGTCTCTAGCGGGAAACATGGAAAAACAGGAAAAGACTTGGGCATGTTTTTAATGCTGATACTGAAGGAGGAAGTGGAGAGGAAAAGATAAATACACAGTTGGAACGGGGAATAATAAAAGAAATGATGTTTTTAAGTACAGGTACATTCAGAGCATTGAAAGAGGTATTTGTTTTAGGAATGAGGATCTGGCTCTTGCCCCTTTTTGGAGGTAGGGGTGGATTTGGTGGCACGACATATTTTTATCCAATTTCTAGCATTTTCTCTGTAAAGTAGGAATCACAACCATTTTCAGAGTGTAAATACAGATGTGGTTGGCTACAAAGTTTGAAAGAAGAAAAGTTTCAAAGTAGGTACAGTCAATAGAAAAGAGAGCCAACTGAAGAAAGAAGAGCTGCCAGACAGCAATGAGGTTCCACTTGAAGTAGAGATCATGGATTTGCAGTGGTTACTCAGTGTGATTTCCTCCCATCAGCACCCAGCCTCCCTGATATAGTCTCAGGAAATAACAACACTGGATTGATTTAGAGGTAGAATTTTGAAAAGCAAACAGAAATGGGAATGGGGGTAATTGACAAGTGAGTGATTGAAGTGATAAGCTGTAGACTTCATTGGATAGTAGAGCAAATGAAGGCAAGACAGTTTAATTCTAAGGAAAAAAAAAAGGAGGGTCAAGGTATTAGAAATCTTCATTTTGTTGAAGTACAGTTATAAAAAGAAGCTTATCTTTAGTCAGACCACTGACACTCTGGCTTATAAATAATTTTGATCTCTAGAAGTAACATCTGGTAAAAATAAACAGCTTTGCAGAATAATCTTAGGATCTGGTGACATCAGCCTAAGGCACAAACTGCACGAGTCAAAAATCACATTCAGTCAAGCGAATGAGAAGACAAACCACAGACTAAGAGAAAATATTTGTAAAAGACATCTGACAAAGGACTGTTATCTAAAATATACAAAAAAACTTTTAAAATTCAACAATAAGAAAACAAACAACCAAATTAAAAAATGGGCTGAAGACCTTAACAGATAACTCACCAAAGAAGATGAACAGATTCACATCATAAGCCATCAGGGAAAGGCACATTAAAACCAAGATACCACTACACACCTGTTAGAACAGCCAAAATCATGAACATTGAAAACACTAAATACTGACAAGGATGTGGAACAAGAGGAAGTCGCATTCATTGCTGGTGGGAATGCAAAATGGTGCAGCCACTTTGGTAGACAGTTTGGTGGTTTCTTACAAAACTAAAACTCTTACCAAATGATCCATTAGTCTTGCTCCTTGGTATTTACCCAAAGGAGTTAAAAACTTATGACCATGCAAAAACCTACACATGGATGTTTACAGCAGATTTATTCATAATTGCCAAAACTTGTAAGCAACCAAGATGTCCTTTAGTAGTTGAATTGATAAACTGTGGCATATCCAGACAATGGAATATTATTCAGTGCTCAAACAAACAAAAAAGAGCTAGAACCTTAAATGCATATTACTAAGTAAAAGACACTAATCTGAAAAGGCTCATGTTATATGATTCCACCTGTATGACAGTCTGGAAAAAGACAAACTATGGAGACAGCAAAAAGATCACTGGTTTCCAGTGGTGGGGAGGGATGGATTGGTGAAACACAGAGGATTTAAGTACAATACTGTCGTGGTAGATACACATAATTATACATTAGTTCAAATCCATAGAATTTACTACACCAACAGTGAACCCTAATATAAACTCTGGAGTTTGGGTGATTATGATGTGTAATACAGGTTCATCAATTGTAACAGATGTGCCACTTTGGTGGGGACGTTAATAATAGAGGTGGCTGTGTGTATGTGGGGATGGGGAGTATATGGAAATCTCTGTACCTTCCTCTCAATTTTTCTATGAACCTAAAACTGCTCTAAATAAATAAAGTTGTATAAAAAGAAATCAAAACACATTCAGCATGCAATCCCTATTATATGAAATAATGTACTCTTTGGCAAACTATTAAATCATACTTTTTTAAAAAGCCCCAAATGATACAAGATATCCACCATATTATAAAGGTTCAAAATCATAAGATTTAAAACATCCTCTGGCTTAACACAACAGTAGCTCTCAAGATCAGCAAACCATAGGAATTTGTTGAAAATGCAAATTCTCCGTCACCTCCATGCTACTGAATCAGAAACTCTGGAGGTGGGGCTGGGCAAGCCCTTCCAGATGATTCTGATGCACACGAAAGTATGAGCACTACGGCAATATAGTCGTAGTGGTGTAAACTGGTGTAAATTGACTTGTCCAAAAGGTCAGCCTAGATTTCTCTAATAATTATGATTCCAACTCTTATTCTCTGCCAAAGCTTTCAAAAAAACACATAGTCTCAGGTCAATTTCTTACTCCAAGGAAAGACTGACTAGGCATGAGAAAGACTCAGTAGCTGTGCAGCTAAAAACAAAAACAAAAGTAAAAAGAAGCACCATCGTGCTCTGAATACAGTTGTTAAAAGAGTACAAAGGAAAAAAAAATTCAAATTTCAATGGAATACTATGGATTTATATACCTACAAACATAGCTGGCTCTAGTTTCTTCAGTTGGTGCTGTTGCTGGAAATACTGCCATCCATAAAAGAAAGAAACCAAGGACTTCCATAGACAGTGGTACTGGTTATATAATTTAAATAAAATGCAACAAAGTTCCAGGATTAATGAAACAGATGCGCTCGATGGAAATTTCCTGGGCCCTGCCTCCAAAGCAAAGTTTGTAATGAAATCATGGGGATGTTATTCATTACACTTTAAGAGATCGGGCAGTGATAGAGAAAAAGGAGTAGAAAGGAGAGAAAGAAACAGGGGGAGGAGGAGAGAACGGAACACGGGCAAGAGAGGATGTGATGACTTCAAGAGAAAATAACTGAATTGTAAAGTTGTTTCTTGAGACCTGGGAGCAAAGACCAAACCTTGGTCCCAAGGCATAGATTCTCTATAAAGATAAGTTAACAGTTCAAGAAAACTGAGCAATACTGTTGTGATGGTATGATAAACAACACTGTGATTTCTTGTTAAATTTTATCTGCTGCTTTTTCTTTTTTCAGCAAAGAAAGCTAAGGATGGCAAGACAAAAGTGAAACATCCAACATAAACTAACTTTCTAGTTTTCCCTGAAATCGGTTCCTTCTGAGAGTAACGTATAAGTAAGCAAGATTCCTTAGTAAGAGTTGATCGTCAGTAATACATCTCTCTCAGTAAATAACTATTACATCACATTGACTGGGAATTAAATCAGAGTGAATTAACCAGTTCATGAGGAAAGAAAAGGGCAACAAAGTAAGCAACTGTTTAAAGTCACGACCTAAAAACATTTCAATTAAAACATTTATTTTATAATGAAATGCAGTAAAATCTTCACTAATGCTTACTTTAAACTTTCAGTTACAGTAATATGTTTTGATTGCAATTTTTCAAATTAATTACTATGAGGTTAAAATCAAACACAATATTTAATATCAAATTTAGAATGCCATTCTTGTGTCATGGTGTAACTCATGAACATACGGTAAATTTATAGACAATGTAAGCACAAAATATTCAGAATTTAATTACATAACTGGTGTATGTTATTGAAAATTGTGAACTATTATAATGTCATGTATACTGCAATGAAACTATTCTCATAATCATTTATACTATATAGTCTCTTAGATGCTAAGTCACAGAATTTACATTTCTGTAACAAAGGATTTCATTTTCTTGAAACATGTTATGGCCTGGCCTCATTAATTCAGAAAAAAGAAAATACAATTATAGAGAATCTTCAGAGGTTCCAAAGTCATCTGAATTTTGGAGTGGTTAATGACATGAGTGTTATTAGCTTAAATTAATCCTGTTACTCTGGTAGGTTATACAGAAATAATTCATATTTTAATCTATGAATTTTGCTGTAATTCCACTTGATCTCAGTGAGAGAAATTTAGGAGGAGAAATAGTATTTTATATATATACAAACAGTATGAAAATGAAATACGTATCTCTGTATTGAGCTCTATATTGGCTAGAAAACTTCTAAAAACTTTTACTTTTTTCATATTAAGCTTCTATTCTTCTAGTTGAAAATAAAAGAGCAAGTTATTTAGAATGTGTATGTAGCTGTATCTATACCTATAATATTCCTTCTTCATTTTCCCAGTGTGGAAACTTTTACTTAACTTTTGAACTTAAGTTTCCTTTATATTCACATGACATTTTCAGATTTCACTTTTTGAAATATCTGCATTAGTTTGTATGTTTAACGTATACTTACTACCATATAAATGTCTCGCTTTAGGACAATACCCTATATCATAAGATCGCCTTAAATCTGCCGTTCTGACATGATCTTGTAATAAATTTTGTAACAATACATAGATTCCATATGATTTTAGGACTAATAAATGTAGAGATTTTACTTCCAAAATGTTATGTATTTCAATTTACACAGCTATAAGACGATAGCATAACAACAACATATGTAGGCAACAAAGTTTTGTCACAGAGACCCTTGAAAGCATTCCTTTAACATGCTTTCTTATTTCTTATTGTCTTCTTGAATGAAAAAAGAACAATGTTACTTAATAATTTAATATTAATGTGGATAAGTTAAACATAAAACTGCACTGTCATATTAATGGGTAAAGTTTTTTTGAAGTATGATCAATTTATTGATTTGAGCATGTAAAACTGTTCCTGTTACTTAGGCAGCTTTCTTTTGTTACATCAAGAATGGTAATTTTATTGAGAAAGGCACAATAGAAGATGATTGATTGTCTGCTTTTGTCATGGAGATGAATTATTGCAGAATGCATACATGAAAAAATAAAAGCATTGTTCTATAAATTGGCCCTTGATGCTTTGTTCATTTGAGTTCATTGTTCGTAGACTCTAGTATGAGCTAATACTAAATAGTATAGTAAATAAAAGCATTTTTTTTTTTGCTGAAGCAAAATTACTTTCTTCACTAATGAAACTCAGCTTTATGAAATAACAGTGTCTGCCAGTGTGCTACATTTAAAATGTGTAATTTAATCTATGACAAAAGCTGAGTAGTAACAGAAACTTTGCATAGCTATTATCATTTTATTAAATTAGTAATAAGAGTGCATAATGAAAAATGAAAAACTTTTTATTTAAAACTTAATGGGAAAGCAGCTCACAAGCAATGCAAATTAAAAAGTGGTACATTTAATTTTAGACAGTTGAATAAAATCTATTAAGAAAAGCATATAATTGTCGGTAACTGTGGAATGACTTCAATAAGTTTTTAATCAAAAAATTAGAATGACTATCAAATTTTCTAAGACTTTTAAAAGGATAAAATATTAGAATACAAAAAAAGTTTTATCAACTATTATGTCTTTCAAACAAGACATAAAATACTACTTTTAAATAGAAGAATGTCATGCCAATGTATTATTTGCTTCTTGGAGGAATTCTTTCTTTATATTTGAGGCATGGATAATGTCTAATGTAATTAGTCTGTTGTTTTATGAAGTTTGCTTTTTAGATAAATGTTAATGCCAGTGACAATTGGATCTCTTCTGCTATGCTACTTTTCATTTTGTTTTTTCGATGCACTGTGATTTGCTGAGAGACAGAACACTTCTTTCAAGATACAGCTATCACCTGGTGTTTGCTAAATCACTGTGAAATTCTTGCAACAGCTGTTTGTTCCTGGGGAAACATTCACTTCATATTGCAGCAATAAACTGATCATTGCCAATTAAATGCCCATTAATTGTGTAAGCAAGGATTACTGCCAGATGTTTACACTAGAAAGAAAAATATCCTTTGCTTTTTATTTTCCACTTATAGCCATCCCTTTTCATGTAAATAATTATGCCTTTTGTTTTTTATAATATGCCACAAATTTCAATTCAAAAATTAATAAAACAATCTCTCTTTGATTTAATAGAGGATGAGCTAGGGTGCGTCATTCATATAATAAAAGAGAACAAACTTGGGCAGAATCACTTTTTCGATACAAAAAAAATGCTCAGACATTACACAGTGATTCAAATTTTCTAGGTTGTTTTATTTGCTATATCACATATTTCCTAGAAACTGTCTTTCATTCTCTTTGTTCCATTTGGAATAATAAGCCTATGAATTTGTGTTCTTAAAAGTTGAGATAAAACAGACTCTCTTACATAGTCTATAATGGAGAAGAAAACTAAAAATAAGGAATCCAAATGAAATAAAGCAGGTGGCATTTTTTAATTTTTAACTAAATCTCACTGCCTTTATATTTACCTGGGGCTTCATTCTGTCTCAAAATATTAAGTTCTCTTCCAGAAGGCAGTAGTGATGAAAATGAAACATACACTTAATAATACATTGTCTCAAGTAATTTATTTCTCACCAAAACAAAATGGAAAGTAAATATTAACCATAATGAATATATTTATTACCTCTTTTAGTGCCTAAATTCATGACAAAAGTTAAAGAAAAAAAGGGCTTCCATGGCAATACACACCTATAAATCACGCTTTTTGAGAGGAGAGCTTTCACAGAATACATCATGTACATATTTCCTTGCAGTTGTGCCTTCATGCTTTTATAAGGAATAGCAAATTCATATACACGTCCTCCCTGTTAGAGTCACTGATCCCAACCCCTCACACCCCGGCCATACAATGTATGCAAACAACAGCAACAAAAAGATTAGGTGGTGTTCTGTTCCTCACCAGATTGAACCACACCTCCTCTTTGGAAGGTGATCACAGGACACATTCAGAGCTGCGGAAGACATGAAACAGTAGCATCTGGCTCCTTAAATATCTCCACAGGCGTTTGTAATGGCATCTTTGAAGTTTTCTCTGCATCTGTCACATGTTTAGACTGCACATTGACTGCCCCAGCTGAGCACGATTTTGATTCTTTGAGACTTTGAATAGTGTAATCTGTTTAAGAATAAGGCTCAGGAAAATCCCTCATAATATCCATACACAAGCTCTTTCATGATTCAAAAAAGGGGGTCCTCATTCCCATAACTGTTATTTTTTATGCTGAAATGATGCCAGCCTTTGAGTTAATAATACAGCCTACAATTATATTCCAGCTTTGCACACTTTTTGAGAACCTGTACTCAAAAACCACATCTTGTCTAGTTTTGTTTTTTTTTTTAAACCAGTATTATAGAAATTACTACTTGAGGAGAAGGCCTCTGAAAATGTGATGTGTGCATAATCGTCTTGCCACCTGATTATAAAGGAAATCTGACCACTGTCAACTCACTTTGAAAATCATTTTTGATTCAACCTACCGAGCACCAAGTGCATCAAGTGCAGAATATAAGAATAAAGGGTGATTTGACTTCATTGCTAGTTTGAGTGTTTTTGACTTTGTCTCTATTGAATGAATACACTTCTAACAAGTCATGAAGACTCTACTTAATCCACCTCCATATGTGTACAGACTATTTCCTACTATTAGTGGATACTCAAGATATATCAAACATCCCCATAAATACAAATTGGGACTATCAAGTATAGCTTCATTCCCTCCAGTTCCACAGTTGCCCTATTTTAAATTTTTCAAGTTGACGAAATCTTCTTGGTGTCTGGAAACTGAGTATTTCCAATATTTCTCTTTTCATCAATTGAGCAAAATATCTAATAAATTCACTGACACTAGGTTATCAAAGGCTTAATATTTTACTCTCCCTTAAAGTTTTCTATTTTAACAGAAGACCATATGAGGCAGGTAAATGCTTCTAACGACTACTTTGAGCATGTGTATGTACACATGAACAAACACTAAAATAAACAGAAAACAACAGCTGTTTTAAGACAAAAAGTTTTTCAAGCCACATTAAATTATATTATTTTGGCCATCATTTTCTATGTTTATAAGATTACCCTGACTGTATACGGTATTTCATATAATTCATGAAGAGTTTCACTTTTTTCCTTTTGTATCATAAAGACCATCACATTTAACTTTTAAAATGCAAATATAAAAACCAGCACCAGGAGAAGCTGACACAGCACGCTCCTACCTTCTTCACAGTACATTATCAAGAGAAATTAGACTATTTACACAAATGAGTTGACCAATGGATTTCAGTAACCAGAACCCTGGGGTGAGGCATAGTGTGTGATACAAATGAATATGAAACAGCTGGGAGAAATGGGAACTATTTGTAAATAAGAAATCCAGTTCAATTAATACTGTCAATTAATCTGGAGAATTAATCATGTTCAATTTGTCCTCCTGAAAGGTTTCCAATCACTACAGAGTGTGTAGCAGATTCTTTCTTCTCCTTTCCGCCAATTTGAGGGTAATTCTCTTTAAAGTCTTAGATTATGAAGGGCACTGTTTCTACCACAAAGTTCACCATATCATGATATGGCTTTGTTTGCTTATGTTTGTGACCTTCATTATATGTCTGTCCAATACACAAATATGCAATTTGCTTGCATATGTGCCTTCATTATTTACATAACTCTGTCTCCCAATTCAGATTTGGGGGAATGGTTAGTGTAAAATGCTGGGCTTGGGGATTCTGACTGAATCCATGTCATGGCCCCAAATATAGTACAAAATACAAAAATATCAAGAGTATGCTGGGACTTTCCTGGGTGAGACTCTGCACTTCCACTGCTGGTGGTGTGGGTTTGATCCCTGGTCGGGGAACTAAGATCCCACATGCTTCCCAGTGTGGGGAAAAAAAAAAGAGTGTGCTACACGCTCTCAGAAAATATAATAATACAAGACCAAAGTGGGGAATTGTGGATTCACTGGTTTAGAGCCCACTGTTCTTCACAAATTAAGAACACAGAGAAATGTCTACCATGAACATACTTGGCAATTATGGTGCACCCGTAAATGATAAAGGCTACTTTGGCATTGATTGGCAGGAAATGATGTGAAGCATGAATGAGAACTCTTTTTCAAGGAATAACTTATAATCTTACTTTTATCTTTGTTTGCAGGCATCCATGCCACTCAGTTTTTTTCCTCATTTCCTTTATGGATAACTAAGGAAGAGTTCTGGAACAAGGTACCGATTTTTATGATAGTTAAAAAGAAACCTGAATGACAAATTACTTTGTATCGGAAGAATTAAGGTTTAAAAAATGAAGCTAGAAAAGACTCTAGGAGAAAGATTTTTATAGATTTTGAAGGGAGATATAGAGAGGAAGCTTCAGATAAAACATGCAGTTACTTATATTAATTTAACCATGTATTTATTCAAGAAACATTTATTAAGTCCATACTGTGTTCCAAGGATTGTGGGAAAGTATAGTGTAATGGGAAAAAAATAATTATTAAAGATTTTAATTCTGGTTCTTCCACTAACTGTCTGCTAACCAGGAGTAGGCCACTCTACTTTTATGAGCACTAATTTTCTCATTTGTAAAATAAGAGTGAAATAGATATCTAAGTATCTTCCAGCTCTGAAGCTCATTACTGAATTTTTCATTTTTCAGTCAGATACTGTGCTATATCATACATGTAAGCCCATGGGTCTGCAGATTGTTGCTCCAGACACCTCAAACTGAATAGGGTATTTCCCACTCTCAAAATCTAGTTTATAGGGGCTTCCCTGGTGGCGCAGTGGTTAAGAATCTGCCTGCCAATGCAGGGGACGCAGGTTCGTGCCCCGGTCCGGGAAGATCCCACATGCCGCGGAGCGGCTGGGCCCGTGAGCCATGGCCGCTGGGCCTGAGCTTCCAGAGCCTGTGCTTCGCAACGGGAGAGGCCACAACAGTGAGAGGCCCGCGTACCGCAAAATAAATAAATAAATAAATCCAGTTTATATCATGAAATTACTCTGATATTAGTCCTCAAATACAAAAATGTTGGAAGAATGAAACACCTAATACTTAGAAAGGGGGCACAAAAAAGAGATACCTCAGAATGCAAACAGTAGAACCTCATATCCAGAATGAAAGGTGCACCTCCAAATTTAGCACATGAATTTGACAAAACCCCATGTGTTTCATGAGACCTTAGTCCCCCAGTAACTTCCAGAAGAAAAAAGTCTGGATGAAATGAGTCTAAGACATTCTTTATGCTACTAGTCTTAAAGGTTCAGGAATGACAGTTGTAAAAATTCTTACAGTTAAAAAAAAAGTTTAAAGTTTATTTTTCCAAATTTATCTAAGCATATGACTGTAAAATCCAATTTAGAAAACATTGCAACAGGATATTAAACAAAGATTTTGCTGAATTTCTTTTAGGAAAAAACCTAAGGCATTTAGGGCTAGGACATCAAAGAAGATTCCATACTGTAGCCTACACAGAAAGGCACATAACCAGGAGTGTTCTTGGTTGTTAAACTACCAGCATCCCACAAACTTCAGTACTTGTGATATGAGTCAAAGAGAAGTCAGGTGAGTGCCAAATGCCTCTTATCTTTCATGGAGAACAGACTGTTTTAATGAGTAGCTACTAGTGCAAAGAACACAGATTTTTGAAGTCTAGATGCACAGTACAATGACTACAAAGTTCCATGGAAAGGTGATTTTAGCTATAATTGGATTGGATCTTGGTTCTTATCTTTTATCAAGCATATGTTCTCAAACAGTTGAAGGGTAGATTTCCAATTTTCTAGCTCAAAGAGGGATCTGTACAGGAGAAAGTGAGGCTTGGGCCTGGCCAGAAGAGCTGGCAGCCTCTTCTTGGGAAGTAAGGAAGTAGAAAGCAAATTTCTGCATCTATGATATCCTTTCTACCCAATCTGGTTTGGGACAGCAAAACACGCATCATGTTTCATTTTGTGAATCACTCCAGCAGAACCGTTAACAGCCTTTATTAATACTTAACCCAGAGCAGAAAAATGCCACCAGGGTAGACCAAAGCATGGCCAGGGCAGAGCTGAACCACTCAGAAGCACCCAATTAGTAGACAAATTTGCCCCCATCATGTCACTACTCTTGCAGAAACATGATCTCACATCCATTTTACCTAACTGAATTTTTTGGACCCAAGTTATCACTTACTGGTAAAGTTTTACTAGATATAAACTTAACATTCATGATAACGAGCTCAGTGGCCATGACCACACTGACCAACTTCTCTGGAAAGAAGTTTCTTGGATAGTTGTTTAATAATCACCTCCTGGCCCTTTGAATCATTTTGGAATGATTCTCCTGCAAAGATGTAGAAAAACTGATAAACAGTGTCTTAAATAAGAGGAGCTAATTTTTCTCACATAAGAAAAAAAAAACAAAACCAGCTGCTACTGCTGACACTGAATACTGTTTAACTAGCTCAATAATTCAGGTCCAGGATATCTATTTTTTGGCCTTTCCTTCATGGACACAAGACTGACACTACAACTCAGTCATCATTTCTACATTCAAAGCTGGATGAGGGTAAGGGATAATATTAGCCACAAGTGTCACTATTACCACTGAAAGCAATAGGCTTACTAGCAGGTTTCCACAGATTTTTACTTCAGTCCAAACTATCACATAGTCAAGAGGGAGTCTAGGAATGCATATATCAAAAACCAGGAGAGCAAGGATGGTCAAAGGATTCAAAGCAGCCACAAAGAATGACATATCCCCTCTGAACATAATTTCACATTCTATGGTTATAATTACAGAGCCTTACAAAAGTATAAAAGCTGAAGACAACTATCTAAATAACCCTATGACATTTCTTTCTCCCTGACAAAAAAGGCGGGCTTTTAAATTTCAATTTAAAGCAATGTTGTTGGTGTTTTCCTACTTAAATGAGTTGTGAATAACATTGATTTACATAAAGCAATGTAAATCCTTAACAATGTCAATCTCCATTGATGAAATCTCCGTGAGGAATTGCTGATAATTTAATTCAAATCCAAGGTTTCTCTCCTTGCTCATGACTATATTTCATGACGTTTCTAGGGCATTCTCAATTGCTTGTTGCTTCAGTATGATGGTCGACAACACCTCTTTTACTTTCAAAAGTGTTCTGGCTTAGACAATAAATTATATGGTCACCAGATCCACTACTTTATGTTAATGCTTTTCAAGTTTACATTATTAGAACATATCATGACCCTGAACTACAGAACTCCATTGAGAGAAGCCTACATGATATCTCCACTGAAAAGCTCCACCAAAAACTCAACTATGCCAAAGAGAACTTGTGCCATGAGTTCAATGGTTCTCACCAAGTCTTGTTTCCCTTAGTGACTATCAGGGAGGGGCCTGAAAGATTGGACAAGGGACCCAGCACTTTCCTTTAAGTACATGCTTGAACTGCTGACTTAGCTCCGTTTCCGTGCACTTCCAGAGTGTCCCTACCTATAAGATAGTGAAGAATGGGCAACCAAGGTTAGCTTCATGCTAGACATTTCAAATTGGGATTGCCTGATATCGGAAAAGGAGGCAATAAAAGAAAAATTTTTGAGAACATATTCATGCTCCAACCAGGATCACTCAGATAATCTGAAGAAGTCAATTTAACATGACTTTCTCAATTGGGTTTATGAGAACCACAGATTCAGAATTAACCACAGATTCAGAATTAGAAGTAGATATACAACAAGCACAAGAATTACAAGAAGTTAGAACCCTTCCTGTGTCTCTTTTCTAGAGCATTGAAGGCAGCCCTGTACGTTTGTGGCCCCTCTGCTAACTCTTAGCCATTCCCGCTGTCAAGACAGCAGTGTGAGAGTAAAATCAGCTCACAGAGCAGAGGAAGACGCTCCTATCAATGAGCATCTATCCAGCAGGAAAGGCAGAAACAAAAGATTCTTCTTTGCCCTCGCCTATTACCCCCGCAGGTGAGCCACCACTTTATCCTAACCATTTACTCCTCATTTGTCTAAACTCACAATCTCTCACCAAACAACTGTAAGAGCCTCCTCACTGCCCTGCAACTATCCCACCCACCAGATCAGAGGGATATTTAAAAATAAAAATTAATTAATGTTATTTTTCTGTTTAAAGCTCATCAATGATTTCTCATCGCTTTCAGAATAAAGATCCAAATTTTACAATGGCCTACAAGATTCTTCATAAACTGGTCTATGTCTATTTCTAAATGATCATTTTAAACCACTTTCCCCATATTCACAAACATTTTACTACGTTGGACTTTGTTCGGTTCCTTGAAAGCACCATTTTCCCTTCCATCTTAATATCCTGTTCAATCTGCTTCAAATAGTCTCCACTATCTTCTTTGACACCTTCCATCTTTCAGACTTCATCTCAAACATCATTTCCTCAGGGAAACTTTTCCCACTTCAAGACTAACTCTTTCATACGTGAAATATACTCTTGTACCTCATAAATTTTCCTTTGTAGCACTCAACCTAAAGTTTATGTTTATACTACTGTATGACGATATGATCACAAATTATCTCTTCTGCTAAATTTTCTTTTCATTATATCGCTAGCATAGTGGCTGTTGCATAGTATATTTTCAATAAATATTTATTAAATACTTGAATGAATATCAATATAATACAGATAACATGTCACAGTCTTTATTGCCAACAGACAATTCAAGTGAAAGTCATACTTCTAAAAGATAACCTTAAAGGGTAAAATTATTATACTACACTGGACTATCTACCCCAGCCCAGTGTGGCTTAAGAAATTAAATCATTCTTCTTTTATGATGGTTTAATAAATAAGTTTAAGTAAATATTAGGTCATTGGTTCATATAAGAACAAAATCAACATGGTGCTACACATGAAAAACTATTATACATAATAAAAAAACAACAACTAGACACTCTTAATTGTTCAACACTTAATTTAGGAGCCAACAGGGAAAAAAAAAAGGGGTTAAAATTTATTGGCTCAGTCTACTACTCTGGACCAACTAGGCTAAGTCACTTACAGTTCTCTAGAGATCCAGTAAGCATTCATCAATTAAAGAAAATTAAAAAAAAAATTAAGAGAAAAAGGTAACTCGTCAAAATGACTATTAATTTCAGAAGTATAACAAGCTACTTATTCAGCCTCAGCTTGATACCTGGTGAATAAAACTGATTGGTATGTTACTGACCATAGTTCACATAATGTGGCAGCTTGAGTCTCAAAGGTCCAAGATAAGGACTGTAGAGGGTTCTAATGTCAGAGATTGCAGTCAACAGTTTTCTTGGGGGGCAGTGCTGCGAGGTCAACTTCAATTGTCAAGCTGAAAGAAGTTACAGTGACAAATATGAGTCAAGTATTCTTATTTAACAGAAGAGGATTTAAGTCTATTACCTAGACATTAGTGCTGTTGTAAAAACTTAACAAGTAAATTAAAAATTGCTTCAATTATATTTATTTTAGGTTCCTAAAATTTTAATACAGAAAAAACATTCTACTTTGAATATGCTATTAGTAGCCATAGAAATTCTATATTTAATTAGATTCCATCATATCTTTAAATTATTTTAAGTATAAGAAAATGAGAATATGTTCATTATTGAATGAACATATAGTGTTCGTCATAATTTGCTTTATCATTCATGCTGTGTTTATTAGCACATATAGCTAACTAGAACACACCTTTCTGCTTTTGAATACTGCTTATATTTTGAGGATTAGATTTTAAAATTAGAAACCTGGAAAAAATTTAAATTGGTAATTTGTCTACGAAAAATGTGTAAAAATAAAACCAATTCTTTCCAGCCTGCTGATACAGCTAAATAAAGGTAATTCCTACATTGAAAATCATTCCATTTGTGTTTTAGCATAAGTTTGTAGTAAAATAAAATCAAACTCAGGCTTAGCCATTTATCATATTTAGGTTATAAGAATATGTTCAATTCAGTGGTCATTAAGCTTGACCTTAGGTAGCAGTTTTTGCAAACATACTTCTAATTTTGAAATCTTCTGGAAAGAGCATATGAATCAATAATAATGAATAAAATAAAGGAAGTATGTATGCACTCTTCAATATTTAAATTAATAGTGAATATTATAAATAATATAAAATTATTATTGTGGATGTTTCTCTTCTACACTTGCCACTAATTTTTACAATTTCCTCATCCTTGTTAGTAAGAATATTAACCAAATAAGTATCAACTAAAGAGTGAAACTCAGTAAACTCCTTGCACAGGGATTTGCAATTGTTGCAGGGGTGTGATGTCTCAAAACCAAAAACCTAAGTAATCATTAGCAACACGAATACTAAGGACCATCATCACCTGAGCCTCGTTTCCCAATAAAAATCCTGGAAAGTTGAGAGAAGGGCAAAGAAAATGTATATGGAGAATAGAGATGGGAGGATAAAAAGTTAAGAAAAGGCAAATTTTATAATACAACTGATGAAGAATTTTTACTCTAAATGAAAACTCTTCTCCATGTATGATATTTTGGAATTATCTTCAGCCAAAAAAATGCCAGGTGTATTAAAAAAGGTTTTGTAGTTAATAAACCAAGGAGTGATTCTAAGTACCTTCCCCACTGTAACCCACCTTAAAGGAAATCTTGCCAATAATTGTGTAAATGAGACTTTTCCTAACAGTTGATAGAAAGATAATTACCTAACAGGAATTTTCAAAGTTATAAAGGCTCATGGTAGTTTAGAGTAATCTTATTAAAAATCAAATTCACGACATCAACAGATCCTTCCTGTGCCATGTAATTACATTACAGACACTTAATTGAAATAAACTGGAAATGAAACCTGGCCTAGCACAGGCATGCACTGATGGTTAAGACTCAGCAGGGTGGTACCAGTTCATTAAATGTAGTCTTCACATATGTCTGCCATCACATTTTAAGAAAATACTAAAAGTAAGGACATCTGTCTGCCCATCACATTTTAAGAAAATATTAAAAGGACACTAACTCAATTAAACACACATATATATATAAACACTTAAATACAATTTCTCAAAAAAAAAAAATACAATTTCTCTTACAGAGGTAAAACACACTTGAAAACACTGATATAGATAAAAGGAGTTTATGACTTTATGTGAAAACTAGTTTTCTTTTCTCATAGTTACTTAGAGACAAAAAATTACATACCAGAGAATTAAACATTCCTAATGACAATATATGAATTTATACAAAAATAATTAACAAAAAGTCCATATTACAAAAATGTGTAAGTCTTATGCTTTGGTTTCTTAAAGTGCTGAGAAGTGACCATAAGCCTGCTCAAACTCCCAGTGGCATCTTAAGTACATCATCAGTCACTGAAAGGCCGGAGCTAGAAGGTCAGATGGTACTTAGGTTAGCATATTGTTGCTAACCCAAGTACCATCTACTCTGGATTCTGAAAGCTCCTTAGGAAAGCAAGCCAACTAGAATTTTCTCATATTGTTCCACCCAGGAGAATAAATTTATCTAGGCATATATTTTATAAGTTGTACCTTAAGCTCAAATAAACTAACCCGAAAAGTGATTTTCTGCTTGTGTGTCTGTGGCATTGGGCACAAGGGATCAGGTCAACTTAACAAGTGGACAAGTATTTGGGAACAGCTCAAGTATATTTATTAATTAATAATCATTTATTTAACCGCTTTATATAAATGTTGCACAATCCAAACAAAGAAATCCCTGCATGGGAGCTAAGTGGCCCTGGGCCACTGGGCCTAGCAGAGCAAGGCTGGTACCTCAAAGCAGGTGGAAGATAAGAGGGGCAGCTGCAGCATCAGCTGCGAAGGTGAGAAGAAAAGACCTAGCCACAGGCCTCCAATGACAGTGCAGGCCATGAAAGGGATTCCTTACCTCCTGCAAAATTTCTGGGAATGGAGTACTAGGAATTTTATAACATGAAGGAACTAAATTCCAATTTTTTTGTTTTTATATTTAGATGAAGTAAGTTTAAGTTAAATATTCAGTATGTTCTATGTTCAAATCACATTTCTCATATCTATAAATTTCAGAGAAAAAACTTAACATTTTTGGTTGTATATAAAAGCAACACGTTTATACTGTATATATACTAAAAAAAAATCTTTTAGATATAGTAGCACAAAATTACTAACAAGAAATATCTAGGGCTTCCCTGGTGGCGCAGTGGTTGAGAGTCCGCCTGCCAACGCAGGGGACACGGGTTCGTGCCCCGGTCTGGGAGGATCCCATATGCCGCGGAGTGGCTGGGCCCGTGAGCCATGGCTGCTGGGCCTGCGCGTTCGGAGCCTGTGCTCCGCAACGAGAGAGGCCACAACGGTGAGAGGTCCGCGTACTGCAAAAAAAAAAAAAAAGAAAGAAAGAAAAAGAAATATCTAACATCTCTCTTTGAAAAAACCTAAGACAAAGGTTTTTCTTTGGCATTGACTGACTAACTTGTAGTGAAGAAAATATAATAATTTATGACAATCATTTAAAAACTTTTATCCTTCTTAATAAAGCATGGACTTAAAATCTTTACAATAAATTTGCTAAAGCATTTTTCTTTCATAAATACACATTTTTCATATAATCCTTACTTTTAAAAACTAATACCAAAGGGGACTGCCTAGTTCACTTATAACTGTTTGAATTCATAGTTGGTTTGATTTGGCAGCTCAACACTGAAACATAATGTGAAACATAATTTTTTTTTTTCTTTCTGCTTGGCCTTCTGTAGAGTCGAATTCATCCTAAATTTGGTTTTCCTTATTGAGACAAAATGGTCAAAGTAGTCCTCTGAATAAAGGCACTTTCCAGGAGAAGAGTTTCTGTATTGTAGAAGATCCAGCAAAAGTTGTCAGTTTAGTTCTGATCACACCAGCCCTGAAAGCATTCCTGTGGCCAGAGAAATGCCATGTGCCAATTGGCTAAAGCCTAGGTAACTAAACTAATCACCATGGAAAGAGGTGAATGGGGCACTGGCTTTCACTAATCAAGGACCACTGGCGTAAAGTCAATTCCATCCAAATTTTAGTGTCTGCACTACAATGAAGGGGTCGAATAACAGACACCATTTCATGTCTACACCAAAGCTATTTCCTTCCTTCTTTCTAATCAGACTTCATTGCTGATTGGAGAGCAAACAGAGATCCCTTGATCTCAGGCATGGGATTGTGACCTAGATCTGGCCAGTGAGATGTAAGGGTACATTTATAGGAAAGCTATTGCCTGTTTCCTCCCTTTCAACTCAATCACGCGTAGATGAGGATTGGAGTAAAATGTTGAAAATATCCAAAGAAAGTCCATAAAAAATGTAGATATTCCACCCCCCATGTCATTCTCTACTCTGAAATTGCTGTGCCACTAAATATCTGCAGCAACTGAAATGCCACTTTGCTACAGAATGTATGACCCTTTCATCACTGCCAAGTCTGTGTGGCCTGGAGAAGCACAGGCTACAACACGTTGGCACAATATAGAAATAAAATGAAGATGATAGATATATGCTGATAAAATGCAAGCTCCAGTCAAGAATAAGTATCAAAAAAGAGTGGGCTGACTTTCTTGAAAATGCTGGAATACATGTACTTAAGGGCTATATAACTTTTGGTGAAAAAGCAGACACACTGAGGCCAGCAGAAACATGGGGGTTAGTGCAATACTAATGGAAAAAAATAGTATTGAAACATCCAAAATTTCCTTCCCATCCCTGTCCCTTTAGAAAAACTTGTTCTGTCTACTAACCTGAAGAGGATGGCTCCATATATTATATAATGACCTCATTCTTCAGGTCTGGGCTGGTTGGACCTGAAATGGGCAACTGACCTAGAATGAGTGAATCCATTGGCTGACTCAAATGAATAGTCAATTATTTTTCTCAACTCAAAAATATGAATAATGAATTTGAGACTCTGAAAAAGTTAAGGTTAAACTACATTAATGTTAGAGTGGAAACTACAGTGAAGGTACAGAAGCTCCTGCTACTTACGGCATAGATATATGCTGATTCTTTCCATTTCTGAGCTTTCTCTATATCCATTTATCCCATAATTTCATGATATCCTTAACTTATAATGAGTACATGAAATACTTAGTACCTTCTTTTTATCATTGATAGTTCTTTTTAACCACATCTCTACAAAGACTTTGAGTATGACAATTCCATCATTAGAAATAGGTATGTCTATCTTTTTTTATTATGAAAATGTTAATATATACAAAAGTAGAAAACATAAATAAATGAACTGTCAGGTACGTATCATTCAGCTTCCATAATTATCAACATTTTAGGTAGTAATTTTTTATTTACTTTAAAAAATTATATTAGTTGGGGGTCATCCTGAAATATGCATTCTTTACAAACTTAAAACTTTGGGGGGTTAATTTATTATCAATTAGCAAGATAGTCTAAAAAAATCTGACTTTTTAAAATGAATTTCTGAATTTTGCTTTGCTAACGAAGTTATACTTACACACATTAAAAACAAACAAACAAAACATGATTCAGTATTTTTAGGTAGGTTGCTATTTTGTAGGTAAAATATAATGTATCTGGTAATGTAAATGATACATTTTTATTTTATTTCCATTAACTGTTAAAACAAGTTACTGTATACTCAGAGGGTATTTATTTTCTATTAAACTTGATTCTCACCTTCTTTCAATATATTTTTTAAGAAGATATTATTTGCAATATGTTTTCCGGTTTTAAATGTTTTATAGTAAATTTTTTGAAGTTTTATTTTGTATTATCTACATCTGTATGGGGCCTTAAGCACTTTGCAGTTTGGAGTGGATAAAAGCATACAATGAACAACATTATTATTGCTAAATTTTAAGGCATCTTTTTAGTATGCAAGAACCAGAAGTAAATCTCTCTCTTGTTCTATGTATTTGCCCAGCAGCCTTCTGGAATTAGTATATAATAATTTTGCAATCTCACACTTATGCACATGCAATTACATAAATTTTGGGAAAAGTACTAAGTAAGGATATCAAGAAATAAGGATTTTAATAATACTAAGAAAGCATGCATGCCAATCCAGGATCTGCTACAAAATAGCTGGTGATCTTGACAAGTCATTTGGCCTCCCTGGCGCTCAGTTCTCTCATATTTGAAGTGTGCAATTTAGACTATTTACATGACATTTAATTTTCTTTCAATTCTAAAATTTGATGTCTAGCTATTTTTTTTTATAATGAACAAATAGACCTTTTTCTTTGTTAAATACCATATTGAAAGTTAAAGGAAATCTTTCCTCCTCTTCAATGATTTCACTCATAGCTTAGAAAAAAAATTTTTTTTAATATTTAATTATTTTACTTATTTATTTGGCTGGGCCAGGTCTTAGTTGCAGCATGCTGGATCTAGTTCCCTGACCAGGGATTGAGCCCAGGCCCCCTGCATTGGGAGTGCTGAATCTTACCCACTGGACCACCAGGGAAGTCCTAATAGCTTAGAAAATCTGAGCTTCAGAATGATCATTTGTAGTATATGTACTTAAGAAATTGATGCTCTAGTTATTTAAACATTTGGATTTGGACAAAATTTTCTCTTCACTCTTGAGATGCTTTAACTGCCAAAGTTATAAGATCTCAGCAAAAAATAGAAAACTATTTTGCAAAGATTACCTCCTGCTTTAGAAGAGGGTATCTTAGATTACTTCAAAAACAAGGGTCTAGAGTTATAATAATTATTCCATGCAGGCAATTGGTATTCATAGAAAAGAGCTGGAATTTAAAAAAAAAAGTTCAGGTAAACCTATTTATCTTAACATTTCATTAAATGTTAATTTGTGAATTTAACAGGAAAGTATCTTTCAGCCTTTATAGAATTTTGTTGTTGTTGTTAAATAAGAAGCCTTAAAAATGTCATTTCATCTCCGGTGAAAAGTGGATCAATATCTAGATATGTGCTGTGCAATGTGGTTCCACTTGTCACCTAGATTACTGAGACCTTGAAATGTGGTTAGTGCCAATAAGGACTCAGTTTTTAAATTTTAATTTAATTTAAAAATTAAGGAAAAACTCTTTAAGTATGTGTGAAGCAACTTGTAGGCATGGTTCCATTTTTTCAGTTATAAATTTTATGAAGTCAAAATACAGATTAAGTATTTCTGATTAAAATTTAGTGCCTTAATTGCAATGTAGAAAATGTAAAATACCCAAAAGAAAAAAAAAGTGCAAAATATACCATGTTAAAAAATTGACTACAGGGGCTTCCCTGGTGGCGCAGTGGTTGAGAGTCCGCCTGCCGACGCAGGGGACACGGGTTCGTGCCCCGGTCCGGGAAGATGCCACATGACGCGGAGCGGCTGGGCCCGTGAGCCATGGCCGCTGAGCCTGCACGTCCGGAGCCTGTGCTCCGCAACGGGAGAGGCCACAACAGTGAGAGGCCCGCGTACTGCAAAAAAAAAAAAAAAAAAAAATTGACTACATGTTGTAATTATAATATTTTGGATATATTGGTTTAAAATACATTATTAAAATTAACTTTATTCCCTTTTAGTTTTAATGACTACTAGAAAATTTAAAATTGCTTATGTGACCCAATCTATATTTCTATTAGACAGTGCTGGTCTGGAGCATCGGGTCATTTGAAGAGAATATTTTTTAAGCAGCATCAGTTCTTACTAACTTTACTTACATAACATTCAATTCTGGGAGTGACTGAATAAAAAATAATGGAGAACACCTGAGCTTAGATGAAATTATTTTTGTTCATCAGAAAAACTAATTAGAAGTATTTGAGGTTTTGTTTCTATCTCTAGAGAATAAATTTAGAATCACTAGCTGAATTTTTAAAAATATATCCAGAATTTTAGAATTGGAAAACACTTTACCTTATCCAAACTGTTAATTTTACTCAGAAGAAAGTGTACTTCATCTTGTACTTCCAAGGTCATTTAGAAAGTTTGTGGTCAAATAAGAAGTAAAATTTCTAACTTGTAATCTATTTTGCCTAAGAGTAAAAAAGTATGAGGGAATTAACTATTTAAAGAATAATTTCAAGAAAAAAACTATCTAGCAAAGCTCATCAAAAATGTTTGTCTTAAGATTCTCTGAAAGTCCTTTCTGTACATAAATGGTCAAAACAACAGTTGATTTTAAAAAAAGAAACATCTTCCTTTCAAAGATGTTTTACTTATTATATAATTAACCAGTGTTCTTTCTCACTTTTCTCAAGTCTTTCTGAAAGATGTAACCCTACATCATAAGAGCCAATATTTAACATGGTTATCCATTGGAATATGAGTGGCCTACAAAGGGTTAAGTTTGGGAGCAAACCTAAGGCCAAACTGAATTTAAAAAGTTGCTGATGTCAAGTACCAGGTCTCCTGGGGAAACAACATACTGGCTGCACCACTGACTTGCCAATTAATCCAAGGAGCTGCATGGCCATTAGTTCAGGAAAGAGACGCTTGCTTGCCCTCTTGCCTAGAGGTAAGAGCTAGGTTTGCAGCTGCCAAGCAGCAGGATGACAGAAATAAATGGGGAGAGAGATTAGGACTAAGGATCTAAGTATTTCATTTTCTTCACTTGGCTTCAAAGGAAGACCCCAATGTCAAACAAACCATGGGATTTTGTGTAACATACAGAATATTCATTTATGATAAAAGTCTTCAAAATACAATTTTCTAAATGTCTTAAAATAGTATCAAAGTAGGCACATTTTATAAATTCTTACACAATTCTAAAACACATCTTCAAATTTACCTGAAAGTTAGGCCCGTATCACTTTAAAGAGCTATAAAAAAGTTTTATACAGTAAACATGTGCTATCTAAATCAAAGATGCCAAACTCAGTGAAGAAGTTAAACTGTGTGTGTTTATATTATTTGTACATTAGTATCTTATTCATTTTTTTCATACTTGCCTATTTTCTTATACACACTGAAGTCGGGGGTTCAGAATTCTTTCAATTGCTACATGATTAACTTTTCCATGGGAATTTCCACATAAGAAATGATGCAATGAAAATCACTATATTTGATAGTGACATTGAGAAACTGTTAGCAACACATACCTACTCTGAAGTTAATTAAGAACATCCTGGATATGCTCTTTGAGGAGGTATTTCATAGTAATTCATAGGAAAAAAATGAGTTCAACTGAAAGCATCCTACTAAATGGTTGAAATCTCAACTCTGTTCTTGTAAATTGTACCTCAGAAAAATCACAAGAGTATTGGGTCATGAAATGCAACTAATGAAGCCATTTAAATTATAGTTAGAAAAGTATTTGCAGCTTTCTCTTACCTACAGTTACAGAAACATCACTGTACAATTAGCATATTATATCTAATACCTAAAATTTTTTGTCAGAGATGCATTGCCTTATTCTACATTATTTCATGTCTTACCTGTGGCCTGGTTCATGGCACAATACTCAGGAAATGCAACCTAGGCCTCATAGAACCTAGTTGGGTACCACTTCGTCCTGTGCCACCATTTTTGCACTGAATCAGAACGAAAAGTCTCGGGCAGTCGACAGCTTCATCACTGCTTCCAAGTTCAGGTTGGCTGGGCTCCCAAATCTCTTGGGGTGTGTTGGCTGCCAAAGCAAATTAGTCTCACTTTATCTTTGGGGCAGTGACTTTGCTAACTTTATTGACTGTGTGGGGCCTATAGGCCTTCCAACATAAGCAGAAGACATATTAACAAAAAATGTAGTTAAGATACTGATCCCCTTCACACCCAAAAATGGCACTAAGAATATGGTGGAAAGAATAATTAGAAAAGCTATGAGGAAAGAAGAATCTAGTTAGAAAACATGAAAAAAGTCAGGGCTTAAATTATAGTTAAAAGTGGACAAAAGAGTAGGATAGAATTAATATAAGGAAACACTGACATTAGGCCTAAGTTCACAATCTGGCAAATACTAATGCTATTGGTGAAGCAAATGAAACAACAAATTATATCCAATACATACTATTAAATATGTATTTTTAAAACGTGGTAGAGGGAGGAAAATAGAATGGAAGAAGCAATCAAATATGGAAATCATAGAAAAACTGAAGAGGCTTAAATAAACTAAAGAGTTCATGTAATACCATATAATACCAACAGAAATACCCTGCCCAAGTAAAAATGTTTTAGATAAGCTTCCAGTCCCTGCCTTCTGTCTCCCAAGTTAGTGAGAAAACTGGAGGTTTGTCTGGGTGTGTGTATGTGTGTGCATACTTATAAGAGAACTCTTTTGATTATTTCAAATATGGAGTTTCTGAGAAATGGTGAAAAACATGCATTGTATCTCAAGTTGAAATGCTCCCAGAAATGGTTAACTGTGGACAGCTTTTCTCCCCTTTAGCAATGTTCCCTATAAATCTAGGGCAAAAGTTCAGAATGCCTGATCACCAGATATTCTTATTTGGTAGGTCTGTGATGGGGCCCAGGATAATTTCCCTTCTAAAAATACTCATCTCTAATAGCAAGAGAAGAGACTTTCTCATGTATCACTGCAGCTCCAGACATTAAACAGCACTTGGCAAATGATAAATACCTGATAAATAGTTCATGAATGAATGAGTAAAAGAATTATTAATGATCAAATAAGTGAATGAAGTACACATGATTCTAATGTAAATTGTCCATGGACCAAGCTTTGTAAAACAGTGATCCAGAGTCTCTATTCTTCTTCTCTAATTTTGGAGAAGAGTGAAAAATATAATTTATTGCCATAACAGAGTGGTTAGGAGGTATGATTTACAACCTGTGGCATCTAGTTAATTGAGATAAATCTGGTTTACTACACTGTGTTTCAAAAATAATTGAATGCTATAGCAAAGATTTCTATAAAGATTTTTCCTTCCTCAGTGATGAAACATTTTTTTTCTTTCAGTTGGTAACTCAGATATCAGTGCTAAAGTTAACTGTATAGAGTATAAGCTTGCTTAACTCCATAATGATTCCTCATTGTCAATCTTTCATCTCCACAGTTATTATCATGGATTCTCTGAACTCCATGCCTATGTTGACAAGCAACAAAAAATAAAATTAGTGAGAGTAAGCACAGATATGACAAGTTAATAGTATGCTTACTTATATGATCTGCTCCTGGTCACTGATCTCAAATATGTTTTTCCACTGTCAGTGAAAGGTTAGGAAATGAAGAGTTAAGCAATAGCAAGATCTTGGAAGTGACTCCTGAAGTTCTGAATGTGAGGACTTAATATTGTGTCAGATCTCCTTTGTGATTTAAGATACAGAGGATATCAAATGTTCTGATTAGACTTACTTCTCAGTTGAGACAAACTTCAATAACACTGAACCCCCAAATGGACTCCTAGTACAAACAATATTGCTCTAGGAATTATTTTAACTGCAAAAGCAAGAATCGTGCAACGGGACAACAATAAAGAAAAACTAGTTGATTTTCTGTTTGTTGTAAATTTTCAACAGAAGGCCAGAAGTTAACATGTCAAAAGCAATCCCAAGCTCAGAGTTAACTTATGTTCCTTCCCTCTTTTCATCCCTGCCCTTTCCTACTTTGAAAATCATCCACAGGAATTGAGTGACTTGATTCATAACCACAAAACCAGTTAACACATGGCATCCCATTAGAGATGAAATGTATCATTGGCAGGTATAATATGGAGTCAAGTGACAACCTTTATCAGGTTATCAGAGTGTTACATTTTTCTTGAAAGTTTATTTCACAACAGGTAACCCCATCAAATCAACTACAATTTTACTTTATGAATAATGACTCCATTTGTCTTAGTATTCTATTGTTTCAGTCATCTCCAACCCATACTATTTTAAAAAGTACTCTTGTCCACTTATTTTCTGCTCTTTAGAGCATGTGTGTACAGATCTAACTAAAAAAAGAGAAAAGTACAAGACAGTAGCTACAAAGTGATTCAGAAATATGTTGGTTTGTTAAAAAAAATTAGTGGATAACTTCTACCAATAAATATTGAAAGACTTCAGAAAGTCTTTTGGCTTTTATTACTGCTTTCTATTGGATCAAGCTCTTTCTTGTGCATACATTTATTTTATCTGGTAGAGCAATGCAATGCACTGTTCATACTGGGAATAACAAAACAGAAGTACTCTCAGCAGAAAATGAGTGTGTAAGAAGCCAGTCCTCCTGTCATAGTGTAGTTGTGAGGCTATAAGCATTTTCATTAATTTAAAATTGAATAATGGTGTCAGTGTAAGCAGTGACAGTAGTGTGCTTTTGATGGGAGAGATACTAAAAGAGTTTCAACTCAAAACAATTATGAAATGCTAAGTGAAGAATACCAATGTATATTTCCCCCTGAAGGACTTAGGTCTTCATAATATTGTACTCATCTTCTATGTTTGCAGGTTCATGCTTAACTGATCAACACATTGATGGGTTAGTTTCTTCCTGACACTTCTATCTTACTCCTTCACACTTCCATTCTAAGACACTGTTTCTTGGATAATACATAATTAAACTATTTTCCTTAGGTTTTCAACTGCCTATTTATACTACATATAAAAGAAAAATTCATTTAGTATAAATACTTGCATTTATTTAAAGATCTATTTGGCCCTCTGGGCTCTTAGATTCAAGAAAATTACTTCAGTCATTTCATAAAAACAATTAAGATCATAGTAATCTTTATTTCATAGGAAATATGAAGTCGCTATAAGCTTATAGGCTGATGCTTATAGCTGAGGAAGAATATTTTAGAAGCAACGTAGACTACAAACTGACTAGAATTTTTTTAATATATAAAACTATTTTTTAAAGTAAGGAGTGTTCAAACTAATAAGATTGCAAAAAATTAGATAATAGATATTGAGAGATACTAATATTGAGAGCTACTGGGCTGGTAGTAGTAAGGCTTGGTAACTGATTGTATCAATAGGGCAACATAATAGAAAAAACCAATAGTAATAATTAAATTTCATTTCTGTTTCCTTGGGATAATGATAGCACTACTAACAAAAATGATGAAATTAAGGGAAAGGAATGAATTGATGATTTTTTAAAAAGATGATTTTGTTTAAAACATGTGAAATTTGAGGTATTTCTAGAGACACCATACAAAAATATCTTCATCCCAAGCGTTTTTCACTCAGCTCCAGATCCAAGTACCTTCCTGACATTTCTTCTCTAGTGTCCTAGAATTACAGGTAACTCAACGTGAGCAAAACCTTACTCATGTTCTCCTCCTGGTTCTCTCCCATGGTTTTAATTCAGAGATGGCAAGTTAGAAAGAGGGTTGCCAGATTTAGCAAATAAATTTGAACTTCAGATAAATAACAAATAATATCTTATTATACATATGTCCCAAATATTGCATGGGACATACTTATACTAAAAAAAAATTCATTGTTTATCTGAAATTCCTATATAACTGGACTTATTTATTCTGGCATCCCTATTTGGAAGTCAGGATTTTATCACTGAACCTTCTTTCACTTTCTCGCACCACCCATCCCACATCAATCCATCACCTAGTCCTGATGGTTTAACCCCCCAACTATTTTTTTTTTTTTTTTTTGCGGTACGCGGGCCTCTCACTGCTGTGGCCTCTCCCATTGTGGAGCACAGGCTCCGGATGCGCAGGCTCAGTGGCCATGGCTCACGGGCCCAGCTGCTCCGTGGCATGTGGGATCTTCCCGGACCGGGGCACGAACCCGTGTCCCCTGCATCGGCAGGCGGACTCTCAACCACTGCGCCACCAGGGAAGCCCCAATTTTTTGACTCATCCATCAAGTTCCCCTTTGGTATCACCACACAGCAGACTAAGCCACCATGAGCCTTCAACTAGGCCAACTCAGTAGGTTCTCTTCTACCTCTCTGCCCTCCGTCAAGTCTTTTCTCCAATCTACACCTAGTGTCATATTTTAAAAATTAATATGTCTGTCATAACATACCACCCCTCAGACTGCTTGAAAATTTGCTCTTAGGATAAAGATTAAAAATTTTGTCACAGATTACAAAGGCCAGTAAGATCCGACCTCTCCTGACTAGCTTCATCTCACACGTGCTCAAGCCACACTGGCCTTTTTCAGAGACAAACAAACAAGGACATTTCCACAAAAGTCTTTAACCTGATTTTCCCATGGTCTGGAACACTCATATCTCTCCTCACGTAGTTGATGTCCACTGTCCGTGTTTACATGTCTTTAAACATCGGGTTAAGGATCACTTCTCACAGCAGCTTTCCCTAGATCAGATCTTCTTATTACAGGCTCTCAAGGCATTCTCACTTATAATCTTTGTCACAGATTTAATTTTATACTGATTTGTGTGATTATTTGAATTTCGATTTTCTTGCAAGAACTTAGGCACCATGATAACAATGACCATGCTGGTTTTTCCTCACATGAGTATCTCCGGAATAAGCCTGGTGTAGGATATATAAATAGTTACCACTGAATAAATATTCTATTCTATTATATTATAATATTTATAATATTATTTATAATATATTATATTATATATAATATATTATATTATAGTATTTATTCAGTGGTAACTATTTATATATCCTACACCAGGCTTATTCTGAAATTGACTGAATAATGTCCAGTAGACATTTGGAAAAAAAGGAGTTAGCATTGACAAGGTGGGCTAGGGAGAGATTTGCAATGGTTGATTCCATAAGACTTTATAAGATTTCATTAGAGTTAGTAAAAAGAGAAGAGGAAAGGTTGATTATTTAATCATGAAGATTATCTATATTCAGGAATCAGGTAACTGCTTAAGAACTATGAAGGGAAAACAGAAAAGGGAATAATCAGAATAAGGAAACAAATGGGTAAAGTAGGGGTTGATCAGCATTTTCAAACACTGCAGAGAAGAAAAAGAAAAAAGAAGAAGAGCTGGTACTTAATGTATCAGTGAGGAGGTTACTGGAGATCTTGGATAAAGAAAATTTTTAAAAAATGGTGGAATAAAAAGCCAACTGCATGGGCTTCCCTGGTGGTGCAGTGGTTGAGAGTCCGCCTGCCAATGGAGGGGACACAGGTTCGTGCCCCGGTCTGGGAAGATCCCACATGCCGCGGAGCAGCTGGTCTCGTGAGCCATGGCCGCTGAGCCTGCACGTCCGGAGCCTGTGCTCCGCAACGGGAGAGGCCACAACAGTGAGAGGCCTGCGAACCCCAAAAAAAAAAAAAAAAAAAAAAAGCCAACTGCAAAACAGTAAAGAGTAGAAGATGATCATGTAGGCAATGAGGGTAAGTTCCTATTTTGAAGAATATACCCCTAGAACTTTTCACGTTGCTGTAACTGATTTCACTTAGAATTTAAAAAGAAAACAGATGCTCTATGTAAAACCTGCACACATGATTCTCTGTAACCTTGTTAGGTCTGTAAATGGGAAAGTATTTGTAGTTACTAGAGTTTCCAAATACTTGAAACAAAAAAAGAAAAATTGAACAGTTACTTAGTACACTCTGTGTGTGGAGATTAATACACAGGCATTTTCTTGTAGGAAAGAAATACCTGTCAGCGGTCTGTATGTAGCAAAAGACCCAAGTCCAGTTACCTTCCACTCAATAAAACCTATTTCTTTTCAGTGAAAAAATGTTCTTCAACTGTTACACAATTATAACAAAGGGTATTGGACAAAAGTAAACTTTCATTAACCCAATTAAAATTTGGGGTCCAAAATCCTTGTAAAATAGAAAGATTAAGATGAATGTTTTTCAATCATTTTAAAAGCACAATAAAGTAAAAAAACAAAAACAAAAAAAACATGCAGAACTTTTTGTGTACCTGACCTGGAGTATATGGGTTTTCAAAGATCCTAATGTTGAACTAAATATCGGCCCCATTCATGCACTTCATATAGTTATACCCCATTACAATTTTTGAAGAACTATGCTGTTTTTCAGTTTCTTTCATAAGTTTTTCATGAACTATTATTTTCCTTTTGCTGTTTCACTTAATGCAACATAAAACATCCAAGCAAAATAGATTAAAATTAGAAAAAATAAAAACAAAAATCATGAGTGATCATGTGTCAGACACAGTGCTATCTTAAGACATGTCTTCTCCTGATTCTTACTATAATTTCTCTGAGATTAAAAGGCACATTCTTTTCATACCTTGACAGTTTTCAGCTGCTGTTCAATGCAGCCAGTGGAATGTTTAAGTGAGAGGGTGCTGTAGAAATACAGCCCTGATTCTCTTGTAAAGGGACCCACTCCTCCCTAAAGCCAAATGTGTTTAAATGCTGAGAGCAGAAAGGCTGTGGATACGGTAGGAAAAAAATGTTCACTTTGGAAAAGAGTATCAGGTCTCCTTCAAATTGAAACAGAAATAAAAATTCAGCACTACACCATTTTTTTACCCCCTTACATATTGTTATGTGAATGATGAATTATTGCAGAGAAAAGCATCTTTACTTTTACTGCTATTGCCAGATGCCTTCCATGAGTAAAAATATCTTTCATTATACTACTGCATATCGGCATTTTAAGACGTGCTTTTTAAAAAAACTGTATTATGCCTTGAAAGTACATAATAACCATGTTAAACAACTTTATTTTTCCAAGAAATGGTGCGTTTTGTAAGTGTTATCTGCTGTAATCATTTTGCATTTAACGTGAATTGAACAGACATTCTCCTTCAGATGAACTTTCTGGTGACAAACTTTGAAATTGACAGATTAAAGCTGATTTGGGGTTGTCAAAATATGGTATAGCTATCTGCACAAAATATGCATAAAATTTTACAGATGGTGGGCTGCTGGCTTACATGGCAGCTATGTTAGTATACCCACTGCCAGTTAAATTAATAGTGTCACAATCTATCTTCCACAGCAGGAGTAAATGACTTTTAGCACGTCAATAACTAGTTTACAATGATGTCCCTTCGGTACTTATGGTTTACCATTGATTTTGCATTTTGTGCAAAATAGCACACATATAATCCCCATATTTTGCTATAGGATGAGTTTTAAAATAAACCAAACATTTAGACTTGAGGAAAATCTATTAAAAATGGCAGACCTAGTCAATTATCACATTATCTGCTAATTACTCCACATGACAATAGGGATTCCAAGTTTATAACTTTCATCTTATACAGATTAGCATTGAACGTGAACATTCAGGAAGACTCTGATATGTAAATGAACCCATGTAAAAAATCTTCCTGAAATAGCTGCTATTACAATGTGGACAGTTCAATGATTTGGAAGGTATTCTACAATGAATATTATATTAACTGAACAACTCCTCATGGCTGAACTAGTCTTTAGTAAAGGCTACTGATTTTGTGATCACCATCAATATCACCATTATTATTCATAATAATACCTTAAATTTGTATAGCACTTTACAATCTGAAAAGCACTTTTACATGTAAAGTAATCCCTCTCCAATTTTAGTTCCTATTATGTGAGTTTCAAATATATGTAAATTTATTTCTATATTTTTTTTTGCAACTACTAGAATATCAGTTCCTCTTACTTCTACTGAAGATCATTTTGAATAAGGAAACTGGGTGCTGGGAACCTCTGAAGGAAGTTAAACTAGGTTGTCTAGAAATAGAGATTCTTACAATAGAATCTTTGAAAAGATAAAGAAAGGAAAGAAAAGGAGATTTAGATCAGAAAACCACATTAGATGAGAAAAGGAATGGATGGATAAGAGGGCTGATGAGAAGTGCTTTGGCAGGAAGTTATTTTGGGTGACATTTCTAAGAATATGTAACCCAGGATACAAGGGAGCCAGTTTGTGAAATATCTACTTAGTAATATTGAGGAGGTCATATAAAGTGAAACAAACAGTTTTTTTGCTAAAGCATATGAGTTACTCTATGTCTTATGCTTTCAAACATGGAAGGTGAGAATCAACAAACTAGAGTCATAAAAACACAAAAACATTACATATTTGTTGAAAGGCACAGATAAAGTACAGAAACAAAAAAGCTACTCAGTGTACTTATGTGAAAAATGAAAAACTAAAATATGAGCATCTCCTTTAAACTGCAGAGGAAAGAACCTGAAAGGTTTTTATCAACTACAAGATGATAAATGAAAATGATATAGTACCCATTATTACTACTTTAAAATGTGTAAGCTGTCATTGATATTTTTATATTGATATCTTAATCTAATGCTCCAGCTTTATTTTTATGTCTGTAAAATTTGATTATATCTATAACTTCAAATCTCTGTCCACAACCCCATTTTATTTTCCATTTCAACTGTTAATTTAAAACTATAGAGAAAATTTTAAGATGCACAACCATCTTTCAGCACAAAATTTAGTTTCTCATGATTTTCTCTATGGTTTTCAAATTGTAAATGAAAAGAACCTACAATAAAAGTAAAAAATGAAACTAGGAAGGCTACATTCAGATTTGATCTTCAATGGGTAGGAATTTTCATATTCTGATCAATAACGCTGTGGTAAACTCTTACCTGAGTGTCCCTGATAAATTATATCTCCAGATATTCATACCTTTGTGTGGTATCCTTTGCACTGAGATTTGGTCATGTGACTTGCTTTGGCCGGTAGAACGTTAGTAAGCATGAAGCAAGCAGGGGCTTGTTAAAACACTGGAGATTTGCTCCTTGGATCAAGTATTCTTGGAAACCGGAAACCACCATTTTTGAGGTAGCCTAAACTGGACACATGGAGTGGCTACTTGGAGGAGAGCCTAGAAACAGAGTTCACATTCACAGCCAACAACCCACACATACTGTCCCATTCAAGTTGTCCTGCTCTGTGACAACTTCAGTATTCCATGTGATCTCAGCTAAAGATCCTGACTTTTGTGGAACATAACTGTGAGCAAATAACGTACTGTTTGCTTTAAGCCTCTGAATTTTAGAATGGTTTATCAGGCAGCCATAGACACTTTTTACTGTGCTTGGTAAGTTTTGAAATGTAGATGATGATTAAAAAAAAATCAGTAATTGTAGAGGCTGAATATTAATAAAAAACATAAAATGGCCTCTGATTACACAACATCACTCTCCAAAAACTGCACTTACTAGTTTTACCAAAATATAGTTTCAGTTTAGTTTAAAAACAATAAAAAATGTACCTTGGTTACTTCATTTGGTATAAATGCTATGCATTTCTTTGATTTTTTTTTTCATTTACAGGAATAATACATTTTAGTAATTCTAATGCTGACATGTCCTAATTCTTGTCAAGAACATCCTCTATTCCAGAAATACAAGTGATTTAAATACGTTACATTTTAATGTGTGAAGAACATTTGGAAAAAATGAATGATATTTCAAACAATCCCATTAAAGTTTTAGACATAAAAAATTTGTTTTCTGTTTGTAAAATAAACATGTTTATTCAACTTTATTTATAGTTACTGAATTAAGTTTTTGAAGGCCTATGTTTTCAAAGATATACTGATATCAGATATGATTCAAGTGCATATACTCTTGAATGATTATCAAATAAAAGAAAATCTGTATTTGATTGCATTCCCATTACTATATAAATTGTAAAATTAGTGTTAAATTCTTCTACAAGGGAAGAAATTTGATCCTAAATCATTATAATGTAGGTAATATATTTTGACATGAATATAAACCAAAAAAATAAGTCAATGATTGTTCTCACTATCTACATTTGCCATACATTTTCTGTGATACAGAGAGTAAAAATAGGTTGGGTTACACTTTTAAATTTTTTTAAGATGGAGGAAGATCAGTGAAGGCCTAAGACTAAAAGGAAATTTGTAAGATGTATTGCTGCTTTACAATTTCCTGAATCTATAAGAATAACACAGAATTTAATTGTGGATAGAATAGAGAGTGAATTTTCATACACGTCCCCTACCAACCCACCCCCCCAAATACTTGGGAATTTGTCATCCTTATTTCTCATTCGTTTACATTTGTTTTATGTTATTTATAATGCTTTGGGGAAAGCTGTGACTTTTGACAGTTGAAAATGAACCAAGAAAGAGAGGGAAGAGGCTGCTGAATTTAGAAATATGAATTTAATCCAACATAAACAGAAATAGCATTCAAATTCATATAATTTCACAGTAAAATTTTGCACATTGGAGGTGCCACCTATCAAAGAACGTCTATATTCATCAGGACGTGTCTCATCACAGGTAAAAGGAGTGCATATTTAGTAATCTCATCATTTGAAATTAAAATAAATTCATAAATAACGCAGATTATTTTCTTAAGAAGCTAAAGAAGCTGCTATCTTACAGCATAAAAGAGGTTTTAGACAATGCTTTACAGAAGTTAACTTTTCTGGCACTGAGAATTCAGTGATTTTATGCATGAATCATTGATACACTATAGGCATCACATCAATATGAGGGCAATAGAGTAAGTGCCAATATGTCAATGCCATCACTTTAGCTTCCTTCAATAACACTACCCACTACCCTGGCAGAATCAATGATGGGTCATCCACAGTCATCATTAAAACTGAATAACTGATAAGGGGACCTCAACCAAACCAATTTACATAATTTGAACCAGCTTCTATATCTTACTCTTAAAAGACTGTTCCCACTTCATTTGGTTCAATTATTCTTATGTGATCGTATAGTACATATAAATATTTACCTATTGAATTAATGTTCACTATATATTTAAGTTCTGAATTGTCAAGTCAATATGTTCAACAGAATATAATTTTTCCCATTTTTTGTTGTTAATTGACTCTGATATTTTTCAAAAATATTTGCAGCGCATAGCCTTTTAAAGAATTTAAACGAATCAAGAATGCCTGACATTTTTCTTGTTCCTCAGATTTGAGAAAACAAATTAGTGACTTATAAGCTTGTCATATAATGAACTCTATATCCTTAAGGTTTTATTCTGAATCAGAAACCATTCTAATATAATATTTTGTTAGTTATTTTTTTACATGACCCTGTGAAAAATTTAATGCATCTCTAAATATGAACATACATATAAATGTACAGAGCAACTTGGATTTGGGTGTTTTTAGGCTAATCTGTGGGAATACTAAGAAGTTCTTATGGTTTATGCACTAAGGACAATGATAGAGTGTCAAAAAAAAAAAAGAAAGAATAAAAGAAAGAGTTGGGGCCGGAAAGACATAGTCCAGGGGGAAACCAGCAGGGTCTAGAAGCTATGTGTTAATTCAACACTGGAGGAGGGGGTCAGCAAGTAAGGGCTTGGAGATATTGTGAAAGTAGTGAAACATTGCCTCTGGGGTAAGAGAGGAGGAGAAACAGCCATAAAAATTTAAAGGGCACTAGAAATTTACTCAGATGCCAAAGGGAATCTGTGGAAGAATTTATTGGATTCTCTGCATGAGAAATTTAAAGTTCAAATACAGCATCTCTGGACTTATTGACTGATGCACTAAATAAATAGATTTTTTTGTGAGTTTTCTCTATAGACAAACAGATGCATCACATATTCAAGGATAAATACAAACCTATATACTCTCACATACAACAAAATGATATATTGATGATAAAAAAAGGTATGGAATTCTTAGAATTTATTACATACAATATAATTTCTACAGAAGCATCTATGGTAGATGACTCATTAATACTATTTAAGAAACAAAATATTTTATGTAGTAGAATATTCTATATGTTTATGTAGCTAAGCTATACTTGGCTCTTTTGTAGCATAAACTACTTGGTAGCCTAATGCTTGTCAAAGCAAAACTTGCACCAGCCAAAGTTAAACAGGCTAGGAAGACTTTATTCAAGACTATTGCAATAAGGGGGAAAGGCCAGAGCTTCGTCTGAGCTCAATTCCACTGAAACAAAGAGAAGAAGGGTTTGTAAGAGCTGGGTAGAGGGGGGACTCATAGGCCACCTGTGTTTTCTAATTGGGCTTACTCAAAGGAAATGTAAACTTTCTCATAGCTCTGTGATAGAAAGTAGTTTTATAATTTGGAGCAAAGTGTCCCACAGAAGTTAGGCACCTACCCTCCACAGACACTGGGAATAGAGGTGCCATCTCCCTTGATCAGACATATCAAAGGGGTGGCTCTCAGGCCCTTGAGAGAGACATTCCTGGGTTATAAAACTGGCAAAAAGCATTTAAAAAGATTTACTTCTTTTTATTTTTTGAATTTTAGAATTTATTTTTTTTATACAGCAGGTTCTTATTAGTTATCCATTTTATACATATTAGTGTATATATGTCAATCCCAATCTCCCAATTCATCACACCACCATAAGCAGAGAAAAATTTATAATTACAAATTTCCTAAAGTAAATGACCTAAGAAAAGGGAGGTTAGGAGTCGAGAGTCACAAGAAGCCTGTCTCAAGTTTCCTTAAACTGAGGGTAATGTTAAAGTCATCGTGGTCTTGCTACAAAAGCATTTTATTTCATCTTCAAATGATGGTTTGTCATGAATGTCTCTTACCTTTTATTTTTTGTTCCATATTGTATTACTTCTTAATATTTGAATACATAAAGGATTTTTAAAATTGTAAGTGAACACATAATCTCATCTCAGAGTACAGGTCTGCAATGTCTGGATCTATTTATATTTTCCACAAATCTACTATCCTGAGAGGATTTTAATGGAAAAAAAACTTTCCACTCAAGTTGTGCTGAGAAAAAAAAAATCTAAAGCTAAGCAATAAATCCTGGTTTCTAAACATTTAGAAGAATTGGAAGAAATTTTTAAAATTGTGGTATCTGCTTCTCAAAAGGCTCACCAAAGTACTTTAAGAAATAATTTAATTTTGAATATATTTTCATAAGCACAAAGTGTTTTAATAAACATAATGTAAAAAAAAAAGGTTTTCCTTTCCATTTTAAAGTTTCTATTTAGACATAATATAATTTTAATATTAAAAGAAAAAAGGTACCTCATAGAAAAAAATTCAAACTTTCCAAACACAAGGTTGCACTAAAAGGAAGTTGAAACTTATGATTATAAAATTACTGTCATTATAAAATGCATTATGCTATATGTTAGCGAAATTGAAGTTCCTCAGTAGGCTTTGTTCTTCTCCTGGCTACTGATATTTAAGAAGGGAAGGTGGAGGGTTGAAAACACTTAGGATATCAGAGTGGAGTATGGGAATGGGGCCAATAGCTTCTCAATCTACACAGGGCTCTCTACTACCAGCCACTGCGATGCACCTTTGCTAGGAGAACATTTCTCCCTCGGGTCCCTTTAAAAAACACCATATATGATGAGAGATGTTACTAAGGTTGTGATATGCATATAAATTTTGCAGAGATGGTATAAAAAGATTTGAGATGGTATAAAAAGATGGTATAAAAAGAGAAGCAGTATTCTAAAACAGTATCTGGCACATAGTAGGCCTTCAGTAGTCACTTGTTGAATGTATGAATATCCTCATTTGGCAAATATTGAAGAAAATAAATATAAGTAAAATTTGCCAGTCTCAACTTGTTCAAGTCAATAAGTATCGCTGAACACCTACCAAGTTCTGGTCATTCATATACAGGATACAAAATCTTTCAACTTATCTGAAAGGTTAACTTAAGGAAACTAAGTCAGCCTTTTAAGAAAGCTAGCATGTCACCTCCCCACCATGTACAACGGGATGACTTGAAAGCCGTCTATTTTTCTCAGGAGATAAAGCTGGGAGTCAGATCCTATTTGAAGCTGCTGATACCACCTATTCTGAATGGCTCAAAGTTCTTCTTAGCTTATACGGTGGCCTATTTTTATAAACTGGTTTAGAAATTTAGTAAAATACCCCATAATAAAATAAAGTTGAGTTGTTATTTTCAAGGAATAGGATCAAAGTCACATTAATGGAAGGAATGTGCCTTCTTCATGAGACCAGACTATGTCGACTACTATGGTAAGTGTCCTTACTTTTAAGTAATTTTTGTAGAAATTTACCAGGGCTGCTGCTAGACTCTTCAGTCTGTATCTTACTCTTGACAGAATAAGAGTTCATAAAAAAGAGGAGAAAAGCCTGTGACTGAAGCCTATGACAGTGGATATCACAAGATACACAGGCATATTTTTGATGCAAGGAGGTATTGGTAAAACCAAAAATCAGAGGTTAGAGAGGGTCTTAGAGGAGATATACACATGTGTGTGTGTGCGTGTGAGTGTGTAGAGGTACGGTGCAGGGGCATGGAGATTTGAGAAGCACTGATGAAAATCTGGAAGGGAGGCACTGCAACGTGAAGGCCTAACTCTCTGACCCTTACTTCCCTTTTTGGTACAAGAGGATGAATTAGGTGATGAGACAAATGTTGACCTCCTATTTTTGACACTCTGCCACATATGCCTATCAGGGTCAATCTGAGTTTGGTCTGAAGGAAAAGATAGTTGGGAAACAGATGTTATCCACTTCTGACCACTTTGAGTAGCACCCTTTCCCCGAAAGGCATCCCAGTAAAAGGCTGATGTAAAAGGAATAAAGGAGAATCTCCACATTTACTAGAGGTATCTTCTAGAAATTCCAATAATACAGGAAACCCTGTGCTACCAACAGTAAAAGCAAGTGAAGAAGGAGGAGTTAGCAAGGAGTCTATAAGGAAATGATGCCTAAGCAACCCTGGCAACTCTTCAGCCTTTCCTTTTCCTCCTTTTCCCTGCTGCTTTTACATTCCAGATCTTTTCACCTTCCTCTCAAACAGTAACATAATCCCTGCTAGCTGTCAATATGATTTAGACAAAGGATACAAAAACAAATGATCTGTAGTTCTGGCCTTCCTGATTTATATTCCCAGAAGAGCTTGTTAACACAAAAGGATTGAGTTGCCAATTGGAGGAAAAAGTGAGCAAGAAATGTAGCTCTTCTTTGTCCTATCCCTTTTCCATGTCTCATCACCCCACCTCTGAACTCACCCAACTGACCCAGCAGGGGATTAAGCGGCTTCTTAGCAGCTCCTAGCTACAGACCACTCACCAACACTTCCTCATGCGCCCAAGAGTCACAGCACAAGAAACATAAAATTTCCATATGGAAATTAAACAGATGAAAAGAATTTCTGGCTGAGTTATTCAGAATAGAAAATTACTTTAAAATGCATGCATAAGTGTGCATTTGAAATAACAAGAAGTAAACAAAAATAAAATATCAGAAAATAAATAAATATGTCCTTTCAGTAGTTCAAAAGGGCACAAACCCAGGTAGAAATTGAGTGATTAGGAAATGCTTCCCTGTAACATATCATCAGTAATAGTGTGTAAGTGAAATACTTTGGAAACTATAAAACATTATTACTGACTTTATCATTATTTCGTATTTTAATCTCACAAAAGCTAGCCTTATTCTTTATTTTCACTTTGATCTTATGACAGTTCTTTTTTGCTCAACTAGTCATTCTATATCAACTACTCTTAGTTATCCCATCCTAATCTGTGGGATACCTGAGGTAACCTTTAAGAAGAAGCTGCACACTTGAACCAATTGTGAAATCAAACATCTTGTTAAGAAAATGGGTAAAAATTAGATTTATTCCATCTTCTATCAATTACTATATGTTGTCTACATGGTTTTTGTCTAGAATTCAATTTACTACTTTATCATGAAAGTCATTAAACTTTTAAAGGTAAAAAGATACACAGCATTTTTACTATTGACTTCGTTTTTTGTAATTCGAAAGGCAGCTTGTCTTTCAGGATTCTGGAAATATATTGAACAATATAAAAATGGAAGCATTTTATTTAAAAATGTCTTAAGAAATTGCATAGAGTTCATAAATGGCAAACATGTATAAAGAAGTGCAGATTTATTAGAATACAGCACAGCATATCAGAACATAGATAGCTCTGAAACAATCGCGCACAACTTTCTTCAGACATTGTAAGAATGTCCTTTGGTAAATTGAATATGTACCAGTCATTATAAGTAACATATAAACCGACTAATTGTTTATGATATACCTTGAACTTTACATATATTAAATAGTTAATCCTTACAACCATCCTAAATGGTCAATATTACTTTTCCCTAGTTTTCCATGTAAGGAAACAAGGGTCTTGAGAGATTAATTTAGATTCCCCAAATTCCCATGGCCAGCAAGTGGGAAGGCAGGGTTTTTAATCCAGGCAGTGACTCCAGGGCCCATGCTCTTAAGAACTACAATATTCTGCGTCTTGTATCTCATAGATACTAGACAGTACAGTAGGAGACACATGCCTGCATGTGGGAAAAAGGTAAGAGACTTTGCTAGATAATGCATTACAGTATAGGGGATGGTAGCAGAGTAATGGAAAGAAAGAATGCTAAAGAAAGTGGAATCCAAATGATAAATAGATTAGATATAGATGTTTCTCAGACAATGTTTTGTATTTGATCCAAAGGATAATTCAAAAGAGTATGATGACTATTCAAAAGAGTAGTCAAGCCTGTATATTTTGCAAAGAATTCAGACTAACGTATATAGGACTATTTTGAAAGGCATGTTATATAGATTGGTGAAAGTCTACTAGACCTTTCATTCATTTCTGGGCCATGGAATCTAAGTCTATAACAGGAGTTGAGCTAGATCATCTACAAGGTCTTTTCCAAATCTCACATTTTATGCTCTCATAATAAAGGAAAAGAAAAAAGAAAAAAATTACAATAAATCCATTTATAATAAATAAATTTCTGCTCTTAAAATTGTATGGTTTAATAATTTTGTTTCTAAGCAATTCTTTAATGATAACTGAAATGTATAAAATACCTGACTTTTAAATTTAGAAGCAAAGATGAATAATTCTAACGAGGTTTTAGGAAGAATATAATTAATGAACAGATATTTACTGAATATTTATTACACATGAATACAAAAAATATGAACAGAAATGTGAGCTTTCTCAATACAGGAACAATATGATGTAATGCTTAGAACCATAAGCTATACTTGTTACATTCATTCATTTACCTAATGTTTACTGAGTATCTAATGGTTACAAGCACTATGCCCAGAACTGAGGGCACAAATGTGAAAAGGAGAGACAGAGCCCTTGCCCTCATGGAGCTTAGAGTCTAGTGGAGTACTGTTAGGAAAACAGGAAATCATGATATCCTCATGTGATGAAGCAAATGCAGGGTGTTATGAATGCACATAGGTAGGACCCCAGATGCCTAGTTTATAAGGTAAATATTCTATAAGAATTGATATCTAAGCTAAAACCTACTGTCTGAGTAAGAGTTACCGAGCAAGGAATCTGGGAGTGAGCGTGTACTCAAGGTAAGTGATCTACACGGAGATAAGATTCTGAACTAATGTGTGGAAATACAAGATAAGACAAGTTGTGTTTCACAAACTGAGAATTCTTGACCACCACATTCAGAGGCATTAATTTCCCTCATACTTAAAAATCATGGTGGAAATTATTTTCCTATAAAATATTACTAAATGAATAATATAATTTTTCATCATTGGTGTCAATCTTGCCAGAGCCCAGATTTGTGGTTGGATCAATTAGCAAAGTCAAGATAAAACAGTGCCTTATAAGCCATGTTAAAGATATGGATTTTATCCTGAAAGCTAAAGAGAGTCACTTAAAATTTTTAAGGAAAGAAATGATAGCTTTAACCACTTTGCTTACATCATGAGAAATGCTGTAGTAATCTAAGCAAGAGATGATGGTGATCTAGACTCAGGAAGAGGAGAAGAGTGTATGGATTCAAGAAATACTTAGGACTTCAGAACTATCCAGAAGTAGTGGATGAGGGAAGTGACAGTTTTAAGTTTGAGCAATCTACGGATGGTCAATGGAAGCTTCACTGGGATTGGCATCACAGAAAGAAAACATGTTTGTGTGTGGAGATGATGAACTGCACTCTGGATAAGGTAAGTTTTTCTCATTTATGGAGCATCTAAGTACTGATACCCCAGAAGCCATGGGATACATTGGGAACTGGAACTCCAAAGTGTGAGTTGGATTGAATAGAGTGTTGAAAGTTTGGGGCATATGCAAGACCCATCTGTATTTAGTGTAGAGACTGAGAGAAGAAATCTGCTTGATTAAGTAAGTAAAATTGGGCAAGTTTATAGAGGGCTTTGAATGCTTAGTTTGGACACAATTTGATGAGCTGCAATGGCAGAAGGTGGGATGTATGAGAGTAGAAAGAGCTACCCTGGAAGTTGGGAAACATGTTAGGAGATTGTTCAGTAGTTGGGAACAATGATTTTGGCCTGCCAACACAAAAAAAATGGAGTTATTGCTGGAATTCAGGGTGGTCCACAAGCCAACCCACCTTTAAGAGTTTCACGAACTAGAGTGTGCACGGGGGTGTGATGAGCAGAATCACTTATGTGGCCAGGGTCATTTCCACCAGGTGTGAATGTCCTGGTTTGAACCAATAACAATTATGGTATCTTATTTGCCATGGGAGATTTTAATTATATGTGCCCAATCAGGGACTTCACTGCAATACTTACGTGTATTAAAAATGACATAAATTAAATATAAGAAAAGCCATAAATTTATTTATTGATCAGTCCCATGTGTTTACAGTGGATGCACAGACTATTCTGAGGCAAAACCATCAGTTCACCATTGTTTTGGACTTAGGAGGAGGAACAACATCTGTAGCTCAGTGCATCAGCACCAATGGCCAACAAGGAGTGTGTGGTCCTAGAGACAGCCCTTCTGAGAAGGCTCCTGTTGTTTAGAGAAAGCTGGAAGCAAATAGACTTTGTTTCCTCTTTACTTTCAGAGGATGTCTCTTTTCTGATAGAGAAAGGATTTCTTTGTAATAAGAAATTTTAGACGGGAATCAGAAAACTTTTTTCCTTGCCTATGCCAATGTTGATCTACATGTAACCTTACAGAAGTCGCTTTTGACTCTAAAATTCAGTGTTCCCATTTTTAAGGTAGGAATAATACTTTGTACCTCTCAGACACTGTAAGGTTTCATGAAACATTCACAATACTGTACAAACACAGATTACTAAGAAATATGAGCTATATATAAATTATCTTAAATAAGGTTTTCTTTTTTTACCAAAATCTACATTTCCTCATGTACTTAACTTTAAATTAAGCATGGCTTCTACAAATTTAAAGGGCATGTTTAATATTTCCTTCACAAAAAATATTGGAAGAAATGCAAAACCATCCCTCAGATTCTGTATTCGGTTTGGAAGCATATTCTACAAAAGAAAATATATTCTACACTCCCAAAGAGAATGCCAAAAGAACGAGTAAAGCAGTCATGCTGATCCTACCTTTTATATCAACAACAAGAGGAATAAACCTTCACGCTTTCAACCAGTTTTGAATACAAGAAAGCAGCTGGGGCCTTGAATCTTCTTTCATCACCTCAGGGTGTGACATGATTATTCAGGAAAAATCAAATTGACTTTATAACTTCAGAAAGATACATCTACAAAGAAAAGAACTGAAATGAAAAACTGTAAATTATAGTTCTCTACTTGAGCAGGCCAAATAATTCACCCTGGTCTCAGGGATATGTCCTGTGCTTCAGGGATGCGGCACAGTTTCTGTGTGAAAAAGGGTGAAGTTAAGTGACAGCAGCTAGGAAGGGTTTCATTCCCCCTTATAGTTACTTGTTTTTTTCATTCATAGGCATACTAAGAAATAACTTGAAGTATTATAAATATATATATCTAGAACTCTCTCTCTCTCTCTCTCTCTCTCTCTCTCTATATATATATATATAAATACATATATATGTACATGCCATGGGATGTATGAGACATCTAGATATAAATATCTATAAATAGATAGATATAAAGAGAGAGAAAGAATCCTCAGAGAATAAAAATTATACTTGCGTTGATACAATTTTGAAAAGATTATTAAAGTAATTATTAATTCATTTAAATCCTTTGTTTTTTCTTAAATCCATAATTCAAACCATATATGTGAAAATAAAGTGATCTGACCAAAACTGTGGTTCTTTTAGTGGCTTGCATGGAAAGAATGCCTACTGGAAAACAAGTGCCCTTCTTTTCACATTCAAAGCTTCACATATTTTGAGTGTGCCAATAACAGTCCATAGACCCTAATAGGAGAAAGGAAACTCTTCTCTGGAGAGCAGATAAGAGCTCAATTAAAAAAATCCCCTCACTGCAACACTTGTTGATTCAAGTGTGAGGACCTGAATTTCACAGCTATTTGCATCCATGAATAGGATTACACGAAGAATACTACCTTCTCCCATTTGCACTGTCTTCTCTTCAAATGTTGAGTGACTTGCCTGAGAAAATTCTAAGGTATAGTCTCAAATAATTTAATACTGCCCTCTAGAGGCATTATAATAACATTAAATTTGTTCCTTCTGGTGTGGTTTTATTAAATTTTATTTCCCTAAATTTAAAACCACAAATTAAAAAAACCCATGAAAGATTATTTAACATAAAGATTTTCTAAACATTATATCCATTTCAAATTTCATTTGTCAAATTATGTTTACAAAATTTAGTAAAGCTCAATAAATTAATATGACCTCTAAAATAATCTTATAAAATATGTAAACCATTGGCCATGTGGCAACGTGTACATTGGAGTCCCCTAGTTGCTATGGTTTTTCTGTGAAACCCTGAAGCACGTGGAGAGAAGTGATCATTACAAACAATGCCCCACCTCAAAAAATACCTTAATTGAAATCAGGAAATTTAGAAAATAAGAAATATTCCTTTCCCTCTAAGAACAAAGTTAAAGCATCAATCCAAGAGCATTCTCAAGATCTGAATAACAGGCAATTTGCTTAAAATATGAGTCTGCGACAAAGAATAATGAGAACTGAACTCTTGAAGACTTTTAGGGATAGATAAATTAAGCAAAGTACATTTGGATTTACTATAACAAGGGTTATGAAATGTATTCAAAGCTAAGAGGATATTCAGGTGATGGGATTTCTGTGAGAAAAAAATCCAGGTAGCATGAACTTTAGATACTAAGAGGAAAGTGATAGAAGTTTGAAAACTAAAAGCGTTTGAAAAACTTTGTCACAAAACATCTGTGACTTGAGAACTAAAGACTAGGCATAGGAATCTTATTTTAAAAGAAAAGTTTCATGTTTTCTGCACAGGCCTGAAAGAAGAAATTTTACATTATAATTTTTGTGTTAGGAAACGGTGTGCGAAGCCTGCTGTCTTTATTGTTGGCACAGAGAAAGCTCTTTGGAAATAAAATGCAGTCTGTTTCCTCCATAAGGACGATTTTCTGAAGTGTTTATATTGAATATGTTGGTTGTTATCAATATTAAGTAATAATTACTAAATCTACTGCATTATAAGCAATTTTAAAGGAAAGAAAGTGCAGTAGAAAAAAATTACTTCACAAATTATCTGTAAAATAAATTACTTCCACTCATTTTTCCATCCTGTTGTTTGCAATTAATGATCCACCCCCATGACATGGAAAACTTGCATTTTTGTTTATCAGTAAATGTGATGCATAGATTGAAGTATATTACAAAAATGAATATTCAGAGTTTAGTTTTGTCAAATTTAAGCCACTTGTGCTAAATACAGGTATATGTTGAGGAAAGTTTACATTTGCAAATATGTTCTTAATCATATGATCCCACTCTAACAAAATCTATATAACTTATAATTTAAATTACACTCACACATGCAAACACACTTGATTTAAATGACTTTCATAAAAGAAAATAAATAGCTTGCTTACTTAAAGGAACTAAAGTATTAGACTGAATTTATGGCAATCTGTGTGAAGAAACATTTTGGATTTTGGCTAAAATACTTAACTTTATAGAACAACACCCAGTTAATAAAAATAGTAATTTAAAAGTTTATACATTCATGTTTTCTCTCCCTCCTTTCTGGATTGCCTTAACAAACCATTCAATCAATGTGGAAAGGTCTAAGAATGTTGCAATAAATGTAAAATTAACACTACTAATGGAAGTTAGGCTTAAACATACCTATAACATATCATTTATATAGTAAAGTGAAATAAAAAAATTATAAATAATTAAAAACAACCTGAGTAGCAAGAAGATTCACAAATTTATTCAATTATATTTAAATATAAGTAGGTTAATATTAAGATGTAGGTTAATAACATGTTTTTAAAATGGAAAACTTACGCTAATTTTCTAAGAGTATAATGAAATGATGCATACAACCACTAGGTGATTATGTTGACAAAATGGACTGGGATTGGTGAACAGGCATTAATATGTTGCTACATACAAACAATTCTGAGGGTATATGACACAGAGGAGAGAGTGGGAAAATGCAGACCATAAGATCTGTGTCTTCACCCTGTGTATATTCTAAAAATTTCTTAAAGGAATAATGAATAACATACTTCCAACAAGGTAGTCTATGCTTTCCCAAAGTTATTCTTAAAACTAAACAACAGTATTTATGAGGTGAAACTTTAGGTAGTAATCATTTTATGTGAATGAGACAATAAATTTTATCAGCCAGCCAAGATAAAATCATTTATTTGAAAGTCAAAATCTATTTCTACTTCTAGGAACAAAAGAAAATAAAGACAACAAGATGATCATGAACTGTGTGTGTTGGAGGTTGGGACGATTGTTGGTGTATTTTCCTGAAATTCTCATTGATCCAGCTATTCAAAAAAATGTATGTGATGACTTTTCAAATTAGAGAGTATTACAAGTAAGCATTAAAGTAAGTTGCTAATTCTGAAGTGATACTTCAAATACTGCAAATACACCTTCTTTCCACTATAGGTAGCAAACAAACACTAACTTTTTGTTAAAAAAATAGAAGTTGTGTTAGGCATCAATTGTTTTGTACATTTATATCAAAATTTGTACACTAAGATCTTCCTTTTGATTTATCACTATATGTTCTGAATATTAGTAAGAAAAAGCATTCATTCAATCAAAGAAATAAGTGATTTATATAATATTTTAAATGAACAGTTGATTGGTATATTTTCTATGTTGTTAAATTTTGAAAAATATTTGAACACTTTCTCTAATACTGACTGTTATGGAATCCTTCCATCCTGTTCTTCAATTGGTGTCAACTATAAACCTCTTTCTCCTCCAATTTAATACCCTCCATATTTTTTCTTCCCTTACGAACAAGTACAAGTTTTTATCTAGGATTTTCTCCCTGTTTCCCTCTGTTTCTTCCTCTCCCCTTTTTCAGTTGTTGCTATATGTGGGTTCTTGTCTTGCTTTTATAGCTGTGGGACTCAGTGTATCATTATGAGCCCCTTATGGAGCACTGGACAGCCAAGCTCAAATTCTGAATCTGTCGCTTGCCCAGGGGAAAGCTGGCAAGTTTCCTGAACTCTCTCAGCCTCAGAGTTACTCTGTAGATCAAATAAATATATGGATGCTAGTGAAATTTTCTCTCCGAATTTCATTACAAATATGGTTGTGTGATGGCTAAAAGTATGATTTGCTTTGAAAAATACTGTAGTAAGTGCTATTTGACTTTTTATAATCTTAGTTTATAGCTCTAGAAAACTCCTCTTTCTAAGATCACTGATCTCCTCCTAAGGCTCACATTTATATGGTTCAACAGCACTTGACTCATCCTTTCTTAAAATTCTCTCTTCTCTTGACTTCTGTGATACCACTCTGTCCTAGTTTTTTATTTTCAGCTCTAAAAGATTCTTGTCAGTCTCCTTGTCCTCTTATCTCAGGTGCCTATTCTTGCTTTATGTCTCTATGTTGCTGTTATTATTTTCCTGAATGAGTTTTCTTCAACTGCTGAAACCTCCTCCCCTAGAGTGAAATATCTAGACCAGATTTCTTGCCTGACTTTCAGTCTCATAAAAGCATCTACTGACCCTCTCCATGTGTATGTGCCCCCAGACACTTCATATTAAATATGTCTGAACTAAATTCTTTATATCCTGCTAAGTCCTCTCTCCTGTGTTTCCAACGTCTGGGAATGGCTCCACCAACCATCCACTGCAAGAATAATCCTAGACTTCCTTTTTTATCTTCCCTCTGTACTAATCAGGGTACTCCAGAGAAACAGAAGCAACCAGATGTATAATACAGACAGAGATTTGTTTTAAGGAAGTGGCTCACATGATTGTGGAATCTTGGCAAATTCAAACTCTGCAGGGTAGGCCAGCAGGCTGGAGACCCAGGGAAGAGTTGCAATTCAAGTCCAAAAGCAGTCTGTTGGCAGAATTCTCTCTTCTTCTGGGGAGATCAGTCTCTTTTTTCTATTAAGGCCTTCAACTGATTGAATGACGCTTGCTCACATTATGGAGGATACTCTGCTTTCCTCAAGGTCTATTGATTTAAATGTTAACCTCATCTAAAAAATGCCTTCAGGGAAACATCTAGAATAATATTTGACCAAATATGTGGATCCCAAGGCCTAGCCAAGTTGACACATAAAATTAACCATCAGGATTTCCCTGGTGGCGCAGTGGTTAAGAGTCCGCCTGACAATGCAGGGGACACGGATTCAAGCCGTGGTCTGGGAAGATCCCACATGCCGCGGAGCAGCTAAGCCCGTGTGCCACAACTACTGAGCCTGTGCTCTAGAACCCGCGAGCCACAACTACTGAGTCCACGTGCCACAACTACTGAAGCCCACGCACCTAGAGCCCATGCTCCGCAACAAGAGAAGCCACCGCAATAAGAAGCCTGAGCACCGCAATGAAGAGGTAGCCCCTGCTCACCACAACTAGAGAAAGCCCAGGCACAGCAACGAACACCCAATGCAGCCAAAAATAAATAAATTTATTTGAAAAAAATTAACTATCATACTCCCTCATCACAAAATTGATTACAATCTCCTACCTATTTTACCTACTTATATCTATCAGCTCTGTCAACTGTCTCCACCCATTCCGTGCTGCTGGAAACCCGGGCTATCATCTTTTGCCTTGACTACTGCAAGAGTCTCTTAATTCTCTGACTCCAACTTTTCCCTACTACTTCACTCTCCATATTAAGTAGAATGCCCACCATAGCTGTCATTCTAAGTACTAAATTCTGATTATGTTAATAACATGCTTAAAATTATTAAATATCTTTCCTTCACTTTCTGGAGACTCCAACCTCATCAGCATGATATATAAGTTCCTCGTGATCTGATATTTGAATTTTTTCCATCCTTTCCTCCCATCACTCTTCCACATACCCAACGTTCCAATATGCTAAATATTTTGTTGTTCAATAAACAAGTCAGGCTGTCTTATGCATCCATACATTTACAAATGCTATTCTATTTAGACTACCTGTCCAGTGATTCTTTGCTTGATTGGGTCTAATTTCTGCTTTACGACTCAGCTCAGTCACCACCATCTCCAGGAAGCTTTCTTTGGTGTCACAGGAATCAGATAGCTACCTACTCATTGCATATCAGGAGCAGCCTAAGTTCTACTGTTGGCTGAGTTAATACATGCAAAATACTTAGAACACAGTCTGGCATATAGCAAATGCTCTTTGCAATTAGGTACTATTATTATTAATAGTAATAATATAATTTATAGCACACACATTAAATTGTAATTGCTGACTGCTTTGTTCATTGCTCAAAAACACACAATAAAGATTAATAAATTTTCCCACTTTTGTAACTCCCCAACTCCTAGCACAGTGCCTGACACATTACTCTCATTTAGGTAATAAATGAGAGTCAGTGAATGAAAGCACCCTTCAATATTAAAGATACATGATGTTTCCTGCAAAAGAAAAAAAAAATTCCCTTGTACAAAAAAATTTCAGATACAATGCCAGAGGTCTTAGACTTCAAACAAGACTAGGTGAATTTTTCAATGTGATTTCACTGAAAGCCCTCATAAAAATTAAAGCAGAATTCATCACATATTTACAAATGTTTTGACGTTATCTTCTTCCAGTCATATATCTATGGTATATGTGAAGTGTTACTAAGAATACTTCAGGACATGGCTACTGAATGAAATGTCACTAAAATTATCTTAGTATTTTTTTCTGAACTTTCTAGGTAATTTGCAGATCACTTTATTCAAAACCTTACAATGCACATTGTTATTTTCTTTCCACCTCATTGCAGCACATTTTAACTTTACAGAAATCTTCTTTTCTTTTATGATTTGTCAATCTTTCTGCCATTCTTTCTCCTAAAAAAAAAGAATCTTCTAATGAGTTCAAGTCAACTTTGTCCCATGCTAATGGTTTAAGAATACAGTAAATGATAGGTGAAACATAGTTACCAACTTCTAGGGTTTTTTTAAATTATTGTAAAATAAATGAGAATAAATATGGAGGTGCATTTATATTTCCTTATGATTATAAAAATTACATTTTATGTAAAATTTACCTACAAATATGCTTTTTAAAATTACATAAAGGAAAAAACATTTACATTTTTCTTAAAGTGTCCAACTTGCTTTATATATTTTGCAAATAATAGTCTGTTCCAATGATTCTCACAACTGCCTGCACACAGGAATCACCTGGAAACCTTATAAAGGTATTGTTATTTTACTCTTATTTCCAGGGATTGAATTCTTCTCAGGTGGGACATGGGATGTGTTTTAAAAAACAAAACAATGTCAATTACACCTCACCAAAAAATAATAATAAAGCAAAATAAAACTTACCAGATAATTGTAATGTATGTGGCCATGACTAAGAACCAATGAGCTAGGTTTTTGTTTTTTGGGTTTTTTTCATGCTTACACAAAGCTAGGTAATCATGGGACACTATTCAAATAAGAATTTGCAGACCTTTATTTTTTTTCAGGCATATTTTTGCAGATAAATAATTTCTCTTCAAAAATTTTGAGTCTTGTTCTCCTTTTGATGACAAATTAAAAAAATAATAATATAAGCACATTTTGTATTATTTCTTTGACCAGTACTGTCATTAAATTTTTGGTTCTGTATTATATCTGGTTTACTCCACAGTTAGCTCCAAGTAATTCAATATTAATTAAAGTCTAATGAGAAAATAATAGTCAACATATAAACAATGTATTCATATAAGCCCACAGCTCCTAACCTTGACTGATATTAGGTTCACTTGTGAGGGTTTAAGACATTGCAATACTCAGGCCACATCCCAGCACAATTACACAGAATCTCTGCAGGTGAGGTTCAGTCATTAGTATTTTTGAAAGCTCCCTGCTTTAGCTTGGTATGCAGCTAAGGTTGAGAAATATTGCTCTAAGCAAAGCCAAGTGTCTGGGATTATCATCCTCAAAATTATCTGTGTCACAGTAGTCAGTGTCATATTAAACATGTAAGTAATTATTTGAATTAAAAGTGTTATGTTTAAGTGAACGGTTTGATTTGAACTATATTTGTTTTATAGTTATTTTTAATTTATAAATTGTTTTGGCTTTGTAGTTATAACCAAGTTAGTCTATCCATTGTTTTATGTTTGCACATATTTAGAAAGAGTGATTAAAAACTATTTCAGTCAACTGTGAAGATATGGAAATTATTTTTAAACTGATCTAATCACAAACCAGGTTTGATCAAAAATGTCTGTAGCCACAGCTATAAAGTCCTCGACTTAAACAAAAGTAAATGTTTATCATGGCATCCTTTAAAAAGAAAAGGGATATTACTTTAATGGGTACAGACTTTCCATTTGTGTTGGAAAAATTTTGGAGACAGATAGTGGTGACGGTCACACAATAATGTGAAAGTACTTAGTGCTACTGAATTTTACACTCAAAAATATTAAAATGGTAAATTCCATGTTACATACACTTACCACAATAAAATAAAGAAGGGACTGTCTAGTTGATCCTTGAACAATGTGGGGGTTAGGGGCACCTATCCCCTGTACAGTCAAAAATCCAAATATAACTTTGCAGTCAGCCCTCCATATCCTCAGTTCTGCACCTGCAGATTCAAGCAGTTGTGGATAGTGTAGTACTGTGGTATTGAGTGAAAAAAAAAATCCTTGTATAAGTGAACCCGTGCAGTTCAAACCCTTGTTGTTCAAGGGTCAACTGCATATTCGAATTTCTTGTCCTTTTTACTTAGTTTGTATATTTTGGGGTTTTGAAAGTTCTTTATTTGTTCTGAATACATTCTGATATGTTTATCATATACATAATATGCAAATGTTTTCTCTCAGCAATCAACAAGTATTACTAGAGAGGAAGGGGGATTTTTATTTAATAATGATAAAGGATCAATCCAACAGAAATATGTAAGAGTCTTAAACATTTTGCAGTTAATAAATGGCCTCAAAATATATGAAGGAAAAGCAGAAAGAACAAGAAGGAGAAGCAGATCAATCCAAAATCATAGTTGAAAATTTTTAAACCTCAATCTTTGTAACTGTTAAGACAAAAAGACTCAGAATTAGTAGAGATATGTAAGATTTGAACAAAAGGAATAACAAATGTGACCTTATTTAAATCAATAATTCTGTTTTTAATAACTAAGAACATACTTTTCAAATGCACATAGAATATATACAAAAATTTAATATATGCTGGGTCATAAAACGAGTTTCAATAAATATCAAAGTATTTGATATGATATATACATACTTAGAACATAATGATAATAAAGTCAAACTTAATTTTTTAACCTAGTTTAAAAAATCAGTAAACATTTAGAAATCAAGCAACACACTGCCAAATAAAACGTGAAACTAACTATAAATCACAGTGGAAATTACAAAATATTTTAAACTGAATTAAAAATACTGCACGCCTCAACGAAGAGCCCGCGTGCTGCAACAAAGATCCCATGCGCCACAACTAAGACCCAACGCAGCCAAAAGTAATAATAAATAAATAAAAAATAAATAAACAAAAACAATGCACAAAAATAAAAACATAAAAATACTGTGTATCAAATTTTTGGTATGAAACTGTGGATCGGCTTAGAGGGAAATTTGTAACCTTAAGTGTATATGTTAGCAAAAAACAAAGCTAAAAATATTCAATTATCTTGATATCGATTTCAAGAAGTCAGGAAAAGAAGAGGAAAACCCACAGAATGTACAAGAAAAAAAACGAACAAAAGTAAGATTTGAAGTTAATGAAGTAGAAGTTATATCAACATAAGAAAAAAACAATTTTAAGTCAAAATGTGGTCATTTGGAAAGATAAAGAAATATTTATCAAGGGAAAAAGAGAGAGAAATCACAAATAACCAATATCAAGAATAAAAAAGCAAATGTCATCACATCTGGAAACATTAAAAAGATAATAATAGGTAATTATGACCAATAATATGCCAATAAATTTGAAAACATCAAAACTGACTGAAAAATAATCTGAATACCTTATAGCTATTAATAAACTGAATTCATAAATAAAAACTGATCCACAAAGCAAACATTAGGCCTAGATTGTTTCACTGGTCAATTTTCTAAATATGTGCAAAGGAATGTGCCAATTTTAAACAAACTCTCCCAAAAAATAAAAAACACCCTCTAAGTCATTCTATGCAAGTAGCATGACTGAAACTAAACCTGGAAAACTATTATAAGAAAGAGAATTACAGGCCAATTTCTCTTGTGAAATTGATTTCAAAATACTAAAAAAATAAAAGAAAATCAAATCTAGTAAAATTTTAAATTATTATACATCTGGACCAAGTTAATTTCAAGAATGCAAGATTGATTTTACACTAGAAAATAAACATGTGAGCTAAAAAATGAATGGTAAAATTTATATAATCATCTCAATATATGCAAAAAAGCAGTTTGTTAAAATTCTTCACTTCAGATAAAAACAGCAAACTAAAAATATGAGAATTCCTTAATCTACAAGATATCTGGGATACATCCATACACATGACAAAATATGCATACTTAGACTATACATAAACTCCTAAAAAATTACAGATAACATAATAAAAGCATTGCCCCAAGTCCCTTGAATAGACACTTAACCAAAGAGGATATCCTGATATCCAATGGATATATGAAAAGGTGCTCGACCTCTTCAACTACCAGAGAATTGCAAATTAAAGCCATATTTGAGATACACCCACAAAATATCTAAAATTAAAAATAGTGAGAGTACAATGCTGGTAAAAATGTGAAGCAAGTAAAACTCTCATATTCTTCTTGTGGAAAACAAATTGGCACAACTGCTAGGAAACAAAGCAGTTGGTAGCATCTGCTAAACTTGAATACACAAATACACGACCCAATAATTCTATTCCAAGCTATATACACAACAAAAATGCATACATGTGTGCACCAAAATGTACACATAAAAATGTGAAAAATAATGCAAATAACCTAAACAGTTTATCCACATTACCCAACAATTTAATAGGTAATTAATTATGGTATATTCATACTATGGAGTATTAAAAGCAAAAATAAATGAATAAATAAATAAACTACAGAGATGAATTTCACAAAGGCATAGTTGACTGAAATAAGACAGAAAGAAAACAAGCATCAAGAAACTTAAAATTATTGAAATCATACAAAATTACTGAATATGTACTTTGTACATATTCTATTTTGTGTTGTATTCTATTTTACAAAAAATAGAATAAATTTAGAAATCAGTACTGAATGATGTTTGGGAAATTCATAAATTTGTAGAAATTACACAACATACTCATAGATAACCATTTAATGTTTACTCTTTATTATCAAAGAAAAAATCCCAGGAGAAATTAGATAATACTTTGAGAGGAATGGAAATACAAATGCAATATAAATGTTATGACAAGAAACAAAAGTAGTGTTCAGAGAGAAATTTACACCTGCAAACACCTATATTTTTTTAAAAAGCAAAGATGTCAAATCAATAACCTAAACTTCCACCTTACAAAACTAAAAAAAATATCAAAGTAAACTCAGAGCAAGCATAAGGAAGGAAATAACAAGGATTTGAGAAAAAAATGAAATAGATATAGAAATAGCAAAATAATTGAAAAAAATAGCAGAACCAAAGGTTGGTTCTTTGAAAAGACCAACAAAATTGACAAAGGCTTTAGTTAGACTGACCAAGAAAGAAAGATATATGATTCAAATCATTAAAATCAGGAATAAGACAGGAGGCATCACTATTTCCTTACTGAAATAAAAATGATTATAAGGGAATTAATTAACAACTTTATGCCAAAAATTAGATTATCTAGATTAAATGAACAAATTCCTGGGAAGACACAAACAACCAAAGTGACTCAGAAAGAAAGAACATCTGTAGAGATTTATAAAAATACATTGAGTTGCTAATTTAAAAAAAAAAAATAAAAGCAAAACAAAACACTAACCACAATGAAAAGCCCAAAGTGTTCACTAATAAATTCTATTAAATGCATTAAGAAAAATTAAAACCACTTCTTCACAGAATCGTCTAAAAAAATAGAAGAGGTTGGAACACTCAGACCAATACTACCCTGATACCAAAACTAGAAAAAGGTATCACAAAAAAGAATAACAACAAATCAAAATCCATTATGAATATACATGCAAAAATCCTCAACAAAATACTAGAACATGGAATCCAGCAATACATATCAAGGATTATACACCATGACCAAGTGTGATTTATCCAAGAATACAAGGTTTCTTTAACATCCAAAAGTCAATTGCTGTAATACTCCTTATTAGTAGAATAAAGGGCAAAACCATAGGATCATATAAATAGAGGCATAAAAGATATTTGACAAAGCCTAACACACTGTAGGGATAAAAAAGATTGAACAAACTTGATGTACAAGGTTATGTCCTCAACCTAAAAATGAGTGTCTATGAAAACCACATAGTTTATACCATAATTAATGATGGAAGACTGAATACTTTCCCCCAACATCAGGAAGAAGGAAAACGTGTCCTCCCTTACCACTTCTATTTAATACTATAATTGAGGTTCTTGTTAGGACAATTAGACAAGAAAAATAAATGCATCGCAATTGGAAAGAAGATGTAGGAAGACCTTCAAGATGGCGGAGGAGTAAGACATGCAGATCACCTTCCTCCCCACAAATACATCTAAAATACATCTATATGTGGAATAACTCCTACAGAACACCTACTGAATGCTGGCAGAAGACCTCAGACTTCCCAAAAGGCAAGAAACTCCCCACGTACCTGGGTAGGGCAAAAGAAAACAGAAAAAACAGAGACAAAAGAATAGGGATGGGACCTGCACCTCTGGGAGGGAGCTGTGAAGGAGGAAAAGTTTCCACACACCAGGAAGCCCCTTCACTGGTGGAGATGGGGGGTGAGTAGGGGGGAAGCTTCGGAGCCACAGAGGAGGAAGCAGCAACGGGGGTGCAGAGGGCAAAGCAGAGATATTCCCACACAGAGGATCGGTTCTGACCAGCACCCACCAGCCCGAGAGGCTTGTCTGCTCACCCACCAGGGCAGGTGGGGGCTGGGAACTGAGGCTCGGACTTCAGAGGGCAGATCCCAGGGAGAGGACTGGGGTTGGCTGCGTGAACACAGCCTGAAGGGGGCAAGTGTACCACAGCTAGCCAGGAGGGAGACCAAGAAAAAGTCTGGACCTGCTGAAGAGGCAAGACACCATTGTTTTGGGTTGCTTGAGAAGAGGGGATTCGTTCCATTTCTGCCCACAGAAGGCAGAGCACCGTCTAAACAAGCTCCAGAGACAGGCGCGAGCTGTGGCTATCAGCTCAGACCCCAGAGACAGGCATGAAATACTAACACTGCTGCTGCACCCACCAAGTCCTATGTGCAAAGCAGGTCACTATCCACACACACCCCCTGCCCCCCCGGGAGCCTGTGCAGCCCACCACTGCCAGGGTCCTGTGATCCAGGGACAAGTTCCCTGGGAGAACATGCAGTGCTCCTCAGGCTGTTGCAATGTCATGCTGGCCTCTGCCACTGCAGGCTCGCCCTGCATTCCAATTATAACCTGTACCCTCCATCCCCTGGCATGAGTGAGCCAGAGCCCGCCAATCAGCCACTGCTTTAACCCTGTCCTATCTGGGTGGGAACAGAAGCCTGAGGGCAACCTACACGCAGAGGTGGGGCCAAAACCAAAGCTGAACCCCAGGAGCTGTGCAAACAAAGAAGAGAAAGGGAAATCTCTCCTAGCAGCCTCAGGAGCAGCAGATTAAATCTCCACAATCAATTTGATGTACACTGCATCTGTGGAATACCTGAATAGACAATGAATCATTCTAAACTTGAGGCAGTGGACTTTGGAAGCAACTGTGGACTAGGGGTCTGATGTCTACAACTGATTTGTTTCTGATTTTTCTGTTTATGTTAGTATAGTTTTTAGTGCTTGTTATCATTGGTGGATTTGTTTATTGGTTTCCTTGTTCTCTTCTTTTTTAATTATTATCACTATTTTTTTCTTTTAATATTTTTTTTTCTTTCTTTTTTTCTCCGTTTTCTTCTGAGCTGTGTGGGTGACAGGGTCTTGGTGCTCCAACCTGCTGTTAGGCCTGAGCCTCTGAGGTGGGAGAGGTGAGTTCACGACATTGGACCACGAGAGACCTCCCTACCCCACGTAACATCAATGGGTGAGACCTCTCCAGGAGACTGCCATCTCAGTGCTAAGACCCAGCTCCACCCAACAGCCAGAAAGCTCGAGTGCTGGACGCCCCATGCAAATCAACTAGCAAGACAGGAACACAACCACAACAAATAGCAGAGAGGTTGCCGAAAATCATAATAAGGTCACAGACACCCCAAAACACACCACTGGACTTGGCCCTGCCCATCAGAAAGAAAAGATCCAGCCCCACCCACCAAAACACAGGCACCAGTCCCCTCTGCCAGAAGCCTACAAAAGTCACTGAAACAACCTCACCCACTGGGGGCAGACACCAAAAACAACGGGAACTACGAACCTGAAGCCTATGAAAAGGAGACCCCAAACATAGTAAGTTAAACAAAATGAGAAGACAGAGAAATATGCAGTAGATGAAGGAGCAAGGTAAAAAGCCACCAGAACAAACAAATGAAGAGGAAAAAGGCAATCTACCAGAAAAAGAATTCAGAGTAATGATAGTAAAGATGATCCAAAACCTTGGAAATACAATTCAGAAAATACAAGAAATATTTAACATGGACCTAGAAGAATTAAGAGCAAAAAAACAATGATGAACAACACAATAAATGAAATTAAAAATTCTCTAGAAGGAATCAATAGCAGAATAACTGAGGTAGAAGAGCAAATAAGTGACCTGGAAGATAAAAGACTGAAAATAACTACCACAGAGCAGAAAAAGAAAACAAAAACAAAACAAAACAAAAAAAAACAGAAAAGAATTGAAGAATGTCTCAGAGACCTTAGGACAATATTACATGGACCAACATTTGAATTGTAGGGGTCCCAGAAGAGGAATAGAAAAAGAAAGGGTCTGAGAAAATATTTGAAGAGATTATAGTTGAAAACTTCCCTAACATTGGAAAGAAAATAGTCAATCAAGTCCAGGAAGTGCAGAGAGTCCCATACAGGATGAATCCAAGGAGAAATAGGCCAACACACATACTAATCAAACAATCAAAAATTAAATACAAAGAAAAAATATTAAAAGCAGCAAGGGAAATGCAACAAATAACATACAAGGGAATCCCTATGAGGTTAATAGCTGATTTTTCAGCAGAAACTCTGCAAGTCAGAAGGGAGTGGCAGGACATATTTAAAGTGATTAAAGTGAAAACACTACAACCAAGATTACTCTACTCAACAAGGTTCTCCTTCAGATTCGATGGAGAAATTTAAAACTTTACAGACAATCAAAAGCTAGAAGAATTCAGCACCACCAAACCAGCTTTACAACAAAGGCTAAAGGAACTTCTCTAGGCAGGAAACACAAGACTAGGAAAAGACCTACAAAAACAAACCCAAAATAATTAAGAAAATGGTAATAGGAACATACATATCGATAATTACCTTAAATTTAAATGGACTGTGTGCTCCAACCAAAAGATATAGACTGGCTGAATGGATACAAAAAGAAGACCTGTATATTACGTTGTCTACAAGAGACCCACTTCAGACCTAGGGACACATACAGACTGAAAGTGAGGGGATGGAAAAAGATATTCCATGCAAATGGAAATCAAAAGACAGCTGGAGTAGCAATTCTCATATCAGACAAAATAGACTTTAAAATAAACAATGTTACAAGAGACAAAGAAGGACACTACATAATGATCAAGGGATCAATCCAAAAGGAAGATATAACCGTTATAAACATTTATACACCCAACATAGGAGCACCTCAATACATAAAGTAAATGCTAACAGCCATAAAAGGGGAAATCGACAATAACACAATAATGGTAGGGAACTTTAACATGCCACTTTCACCAATGGACAGATAATCCAAAATGAAAATAAGTAAGGAAACACAAGCTTTAAATGACACATTTAAAAAGATGGATGTAATTGATATTTATAGGACATTAAATCCAAAAACAACAGAATACACTTTCTTCTCAAGTGCTCATGGAACATTCTCCAAGATAGATCATATCTTGGATCACAAATCAAACCTTGGTAAATTTACGAAAACTGAAATCGTATCAAGTATCTTTTCCAACAACAATGCTATGAGGCGGGATATCAATTACAGAAAAAAAAACTGTAAAAAATACAAATACATGGAGGCTAAACAATACACTACTAAATAACCAAGAGATCACTGAAGAAATCATAGAGGAAATAAAAAAATACCTAGAAACAAATGACAGTTAAAACACAATGACCCAAAACATATGGGATGCAGCAAAAGCAGTTCTAAGAAGGAAGTTTATAGCAATACAATTCTACCTCAAAAAACAAGAAAAATCTCAAACAACCTAACCTTACACCTAAAGCAATTAGAGAAAGAAGAACAAAAAAAAACCCCAAAGTTAGTAGAAGGAAATAAATCATAAAGATCAGATCACAAATGAATGGAAGAGAAATGAAGGAAACCACAGCAAAGATCCATAAAACTAAAAGCTGGTTCGTTGAGAAGATAAACAAAATTGATAAACCATTAGCTAGACTCATCAAGAAAAAAAAAGAGAGAAGATTCAAATCAACAGAATTATAAATGAAAAAAGGAGAAGTAGCAGTTGACATGGAAAATTACAAGGATCATGAGAGATTACTACAAGCAGCTATATGCCAATAAAATGGACAACCTGGAAGAACTGGATAAATTCTAAGAAAAGTACAACCTTCTGAGACTGAAACAGAAAGAAATAGAAAATATAAACAGACTAATCACAAGCACTGAAATTGAAACTGTGATTAAAAATCTTCCAACAAACAAAAGCCCAGGACAAGATGGCTTCACAGGTGAATTCTAACAAACATTTACAGAAGAGCTAACGCATATCCTCAAGCTTTTCCAAAATATAGCAGATGGAGGAACACTCCCAAACTCATTCTATGAGGCCACCATCACCCTGAAACCAAAACCAGACAAAGATGTCACAAAAAAAGAAAACTACAGGCCAATATCACTGATGAACATAGATGCAAAAATCCTCAACAAAATATTAGCAAACAGATTCCAACAGCACATTAAAAGGATCATACACCATGATCAACTGTGGTTTATCACAGGAAAGCAAGGATTCTTCAATATATGCAAATCAATGAATGTGATATACCATATTAACAAATTGAAGGATGAAAACCATATGATAAGCTCAAAAGATGCAGAAAAATCTTTCAACAAAATTTAACACTTATTTATGATAAAAAGTCTACAGAAGGTAGGTATAGAGGGAACCCACTTCAACATAATAAAAGCCATATATGACAAACCCACAGCCAACATTGTTCTCAATGGGGAAAAAGTGAAACCATTTCCTCTAAGATCAGGCACCAGACAAGGTTGCCTACTCTCACTACTATTATTCAACATAGTTTTGGAAGTTTTACCCACAGCAATCAGAGAAGAAGAAGAAATAAAAGGAATTCAAATCAGAAAGAAGTAAAACTGTCACTGTTTGCAGATGACATGATATTACACATAGAGAATCCTAAAGATGCTAGCAAAAAACTACCTGAGCTTGTCAATGAATTTGGTAAAGTAGCAGGACACAAATTTAATGCACAGAAATCTCTTGCAGTCCTACACACTAATGATGGAAACTCTAAAAGAGAAATTAAGGAAACACTCCCATTTACCATTGCAATAAGAAGAATAAAATACCTAGGGATAAACCTACCTAGGGAGACAGAAGACCTATATGCAGAAAACTATAAGACACTGATGAATTAAATTAAAGACGATACAAACATATGGAGAGATATACCATGTTCTTGGATTGGAAGACTCAACATTGTGAAAATGACTATACTATCCAAAGGAATCTACAGATTCAATGCAATCCCTAACAAACTACCAATGGCATTTTTCACAGAATGAGAACAAAAAAAATCACAATTTGCATGGAATGACACAAAAACCCAAATAGCCAAAGCAATCTTGTGAAAGAAAAATTGAGCTGGAGGAATCAGGCTCCCTGACTTCAGACTATACTACAAAGCCTCAGCAATCAAAACAGTATGGTACCGGCACAAAAACAGAAATATAGATCAATGGTACAGGATAGAAAACCCAGAGATAAACCCATGAACATATGGTCACCTTACCTTTGATAAAGTAGGCAAGAATATAAAATGGAAAAAAGACAGCCTCTTCAATAAGTGGTGCTGGGAAAACTGGACAGCTATATGTAAAAGAATAAAATTGGAACACTCCCTAACACCATACGCAAAAAATAAACTTAAAATGGATTAAAGACCTAAATGTAAGGCCAGACACTATAAAACTCTTAGAGTACACTCTCTGACATAAATCACAGAAATATCCTTTTTGACCCACCTCCTAGAGAAAGGGAAATAAAAACAAAAATAAATATATGGGACTCAATGAAACTTAAAAGCTTTTGCACAGCAAAGGAAACCATAAACAAGATGAAAAGACTACCCTCAGAATGGCAGAAAATATTTGTAAATAAAGCCACTGACAAAGGATTAATCTCGAAAATGTACAAGCAGCTCATGCAGCTCAATATCAAGAAAACAAACAACCCAATCCAAAAATGGCAGAACACCTAAATAGATACTTCCCCAAAGAACATATACCGATTGCCAACAAACACATGAAAGGATGCTCAACATCACTAATCATTAGAGAAATGCAAATCAAAACTACAATGAGGTATCATCTCATGCCTGTCAGAATGGCAATCATCAAAAAATCTACAAACAATAAATGCTGGAGAGGGTGTGGAGAAAGGGGAACCCTCTTGTCCTGTTGGTGGGAATGTAAATTGATACAGCCACTATGGAGAACAGTACGGAATTTCCTTAAAATACTGAAAATAGAACTACCATATGATCCAGCAATACCACTATTGTGCATATACCCTGAGAAAACCATAATTCAAAAAGAGACATGCACCACAATGTTCATTGCAGCTCTATTTAAAATAGCCAGGACATGGAAGCAACCTAAGTGTCCATCTACAGATGAACAGATAAAGAAGATGTGGCACATATATACAATGGAATATTACTCAGAGATAAAAAGAAACGAAATTGACCTATCTATAGTGAGGTGGATGGACCTAGAGTCTGTCATGCAGAGTGAAGTAAGTCAGAAAGAGAAAAACAAATACTGTATGCTAACGCATATATATAGAATCTAAAAAAAAAAAAAAAAGGTACTGATGAACCTAGTTGCAGGGCAGGAATAAAGAGGTAGACATAGAGAATGGACTTGATGATACGAGTGGGAAGGCAAAGCTGGGGCAAAGTGAGTAGCCTCAACATATACACACTACCAGATGTAAAATACTTGGCTGGTGGGAAGCAGAAGCATAGTGCAGAGAGATCGGTTCACTGCTTTGCAATGACCTAGAGGTGTGGGATAGGGAGGATGGGAGGGAGGCTCAAAAGGGAGGGGATATGAGGACATGTGTATGCATATGGCTGATCTGCTTTGTTGCACAACAGAAACTAACAGAGCATTGTGAAGCAATTATACTCTAATACAGAGCTATTTAAAAAATACCGATAGAAACATGTAATGTGTTTAATCATATTAATGAAGGTTTACAGTTCTGTTGGAAACTTTGAGTAATATTAGTAATAATACATTCATAAATCATTTAAAATTAACAAAAATAGAGAGGGCAGGCAGCAGAAGTAAGAACTACAATCCTGCAACCTGAGGAACAAAAACCACATTCACGGAAAGATAGACAAGATGAAAAGGCAGAAGGCTATGTATGTACCAGATGAAGGAATAAGATAAAACTCCAAAAAAACAACTAAATGAAGTGGAGATAGGCAATCTTCCAGAAAAAGAATTCAAAATAATGATAGTGAAGATGATCCAGGACCTCGGGAAAAGAATGGAGGCAAAGATCAAGAAGATGCAAGAAATGTTTAACAAAGACCTAGAAGAATTAAAGAACAAACAAACAGAGATGAATAATACAATAACTGAAATGAAAAATACACTAGAAGGAATCAATAGCAGAATAACTGAGGCAGAAGAACAGATAGGTGACCTGGAAGACAGAATGGTGGAATTCACTGCTACAGAACAGAATAAAGAAAAAAAATGTAAAGAAATGACGACAGCCTAAGAGACCACTGGGACAACATTAAACACAACAACATTCACATTATACAGGTCCCAGAAGGAGAAGAGAGAGAAAATACCAGAGAAAATATTTGAAGAGATTATAGTCGAAAACTTACCAAACATGCGAAAGGAAATAGCCACCCACGTCTAAGAAGCGCAGAGTCCCATACAGGATAAACCCAAGGAGAAACATGCTGAGACACAGAGTAATCAAAATGGAAAAATTTAAAGACAAAGAAAAATTATTCAAAGCAGCAAGAGATAAATGAAAAATAACATACAAGGGAACTCCCATAAGGTTAGCAGCTGATTTCTCAGCAGAAACTCTACAAGACAGAAGGGAGTGGCATGAAATATTTAAAGTGATGAAAGGGAAGAACCTACAACCAAGATTACTCTACCCAGCAAGGAACTCATTCAGATTTGATGGAGAAATCAAAAGATTTGCATACAAGTAAAAGCTAAGAGAATTCAGCACCACCAAACCAGCTCTACGACAAATGCTAAAGGAACTTCTCTAAGTGGGAAACACAAGAGAAGAAAAGGACCTAAAAAAACAAACCCAAAACAACTAAGAAAATATTAATAGGAACATACATATCAATAATTACCTTAAACGTGAATGCATTAAATGCTCCAACCAAAAGACACAGGCTCACTGATTGGATACAAAAACAAGAACATATATATGCTGTCTACAAGAGAGCCCCTTCAGACCTAGGGATACATTCAGACTGAAAGTGAGGGGATGGAAAAAGATGTTCCATGCAAATGGAATTCAAAAGACTGCTGGAGTAGCAATACTCATATCAGATAAAATAGACTTTAAAATAAAGAATGTTACAAGAAACAAGGAAGGACACTACATAATGATCAAGGGATCAATCAAAGAAGAAGATGTAGCAATTACAAATATATATGCACCCAACATAGGAGTAGCTCAATACATAAGGCAACTGTTAACAGCTCTAAAAGAGGAAATCAACAGTAACACAATAATAGTGGAGGACTTTAACATCTCACTTACACCAAGGGACAGATCATCCAAACAGAAAATTAATAAGGAAAAACAAGCTTTAAATGACATAATAGACCAGATAGATTTAATTGATATTTATAGGACATTGCATCCAGAAACAACAGATTATACTCTCTTCTCAAGGGCATATGGAACATTCTCCAGGAGAGATCACATCTTGGGTCACAAATCAAGCCTCAGTAAATTTAAGAAAATTGAAATTGAAATTATATCAAGCATCTTATCTGACCACAACACTATGAGATTAGAAATCAATTACAGGGGAAAAAACGTAAAAAACACAAACAAATGGAGGCTAAACACTACGTTACTAAATAACCAAGAGATCACTGAAGAAATCAAACAGGAAATCAGAAAATACCAAGAGACAAATGACAATGAAAACACGACGATCCAAAACCTATGGGATGCAGCAAAAGCAGTTCTAAGAGGGAAGTTTATAGCAATACAAGCCTACCTCAAAAAACAAGAAAATTCTCAAATAAACAATCTAACCTTACACCTAAAGGAACTAGAGAAAGAAGAACAAACAAAACCCAAAGTTAGCAGAAGGAAAGAAATCATAAAGATCAGAGCCGAAATAAATGAAATAGAAACAAAGAAAACAATAGCAAAGACCAATAAAACTAAAAGCTGGTTCTTTGAGAAGATAAACAAAATTGATAAATCATTAGCCAGACTCATCAAGAAAAAATGGCAGAAGACTCAAATCAACAGAATTAGAAATGAAAAAGGAGACGTAACAACTGACGCTTCAAAAATACAACGGATTGGGCTTCCCTGGTGGCGCAGTGGTTAAGAGTCCGTCTGCTGATGCAGGGGACACGGGTTCGTGCCCTGGTCCAGGAAGATTCCACATGCCACGGAGTGACTGGGCCCGTGAGCCATGGCTGCTGGGCCTGTGTGTCCGGAGCCTGTGCTCCACAATGGGAGAGGCTGCAACAGTGAGAGGCCCATGTACCGCAAAAAAAAAAAAAAAAAAAAAAAATACAAAGGATCATGAGAGATTACTACAAGAAACTATATGCCAATAAAATGGACAATGGAAGAAATGGATGAATTCTTAGAAAGGTATAACCTTCCAAGACTGAGCCCGGAAGAAATAGAAAATATGAACAGATCAATCACAAGTAATGAAATTGAAACTGTGATTAAAAATCTTCCAACAAACAAAAGTCCAGGACCAGATGGCTTCACAGGTGAATTCTATCAAACATTTACGGAAGAGGTAACACCCATCCTTTTCAAACTCTTCCAAAAGATTGCAGAGGCAGGAACACTCCCAAATTCATTCTATGAGGCCACCATCACCCTGATACCAAAACCAGACAAAGATACTACAAAAGAAGAAAATTACAGACCAATATCACTGATGAATATAAATGCAAAAATCCTCAACAAAATACTAGCAAACAGAATCCAACAACACATTAAAAGAATCATACCCCACGATCAAGTGGGATTTATCCAGGGATGCAAGGATTCTTCAATATATGCAAATCAATCAATGTGATACACCATATTAACAAATTAAGGAATAAAAACCATATGATCATCTCAATGGATGCACAAAAAGCTTTTGACAAAATTCAACACCCATTTGTGATAAAAACTCTCCAGAAAGTGGGCATAGAGGGAACCTACCTCCACGAAATGAAGACCATATCTGACAAACCCACAGCAAACATCATTCTCAATGGTGAAAAACTGAAAGCATTTCCTCTAAGATCAGGAACAAGACAAGGATGTCCACTCTCACCACTATTATTCAACATAGTTTTGGAAGTCCCAGCCACAGCAATCAAAGAAGAAAAAGAAATAAAAGGAATACAAACTGGAAAAGAAGAAGTAAAACTGTCACTGTTTGTAGATGACATGGTGCTATACATAGAGAATCCTAAAGATGACACCAGACAACTACTGGAGCTAATCAATGAATTTGGTAAAGTTGCAGGATATGAAATTAATGCACAGAACTCTCTTGCATTCCTTTACAATAATGATGAAACATCTGAAAGAGAAATTAAGGAAACACTCCCATTTACCATTTCAACAAAAAGAATAAAATACGTAGGAATAAACCCACCTAAGGAGACAAAAGACCTGTATGCAGAAAACTATAAGACACTGATGAAAGAAACAAAAGATGATACAAGTAGATGGAGAGATATGCCATGTTCTTGGACTGAAAGAATCAATATGGTGAAAATGACTATACTACCCAAAACAATCTACAGATTCAATGCAATCCCTATCAAATTACCAATGGCATTTTTTACAGAACTGAAACAAAAAAACTTAAAATTTTTATGGAGACACAAAAGACCCTGAATAGCCAAAGCAGTCTTGAGGTAAAAATATGGAGCTGGAGGAATCAGACTCCCTGACTTCAGACTATACTACAAAGCTATAGTAATCAAGACAATATGGTATTGGCACAAACAGAAATATATATCAATGGAACAGGATAGAAATCCCAGAGATAAACCCATGCAGATATGGTCAACTAATCTATGACAAAGGAAGCAAGTATATACAATGGAGAAAAGACAGTCTCTTCAATAAGTGGTGCTCGGAAAACTCAACAGCTACATGTAAAAGAATGAAATTAGAACGGTCCCTAACACCACACACACAAATAAACTCAAAACGGATTAAAGAACTAAATATAAGACCGGACACTATAAAACTCGTAGAGGAAAACATAGGAAGAACACTCTTAGACATAAATCACAGCAAGATCTTTTTTGATCCACCTCCTAGAGTAATGGAAATAAAAACAAAAATAGACAAATGGAACCTACTGAAACTTAAAAGCTTTTGCAAAGCAAAGGAAACTACAAACAGACAAAAAGACAACCCATAGAATTGGAGAAAATATTTGCAAACGAATCAATGGACAAAGGATTAATCTCCAAAATATTTAAACAACTAATGCAGCTCAATATTAAAAAAACAAACAACCCAATAAAAAAATGGGCAGAAGACCTAAATAGACATTTCTCCAAAGAAGACATACAGTTGGCCAAGAAACACATGAAAAGCTGCTCAACATCACTACTTATTAGAGAAATGCAAAACTACAATGAGGTATCACCTCACCCAGTTAGAATGGGCATCATCAGAAAATCTACAAACAACAAATGCTGGAGAGAGTGTGGAGAAAAGGGAACCCTCTTGCACCGTTGGTGGGAATGTAAATTGATACAGCCACTATAGAGAACAGTATGGAGGTTCCTTAAAAAACTAAAAATAGAATTACCATATGAACCAGCAATCCCACTACTTGGTATATACCCAGAGAAAACCATAATTCAAAAAGACACATGTACCTCAGTGTTCATTACAGCACTATTTACAATAGCCCGGTCATGGAAGCAACCTAAATGCCCATCAACAGATGAATGGATAAAGATGTGGTACATATATACAGTGGAGTATTACTCAGCCATAAAGAGGATTGAAATTGGGTCATTTGTAGAGACATGGATGAATCTAGAGACTGTCATACAGAGTGAAGTAAGTCAGAAAGAGAAAAACAAATATCGTACATTAACGCATATATGTCAAACCTAGAAAAATAGTACAAATGAACCGGTTTGCAGGGCAGAAATTGAGACACAGATGGAGAGAACAAACGTATGGACACGAAGCGGGGAAAGTGGCGGGGGGGTGGTGGTGGCGGTGTGATGAATTGGGAGATTGGGATCGACATATATACACTAATATGTATTAAATGGATAACTAATTAGAACCTGCTGTATAAAAAATAAAATAAAATTCAAAAATTCAAAAAAATATATATACTGCATGATAATAAAAGAAAATTAACAAAAATAGGTTAGCTCTAAGAAAAAAGTTTACAAGAAAGGAAATATAACTATGATACACTTTATGATTTAACTGTGAAAAAATGTTACATAGAAAAATAAGTTGTGAATATTTATTTAACCAAAAGTTTAATATAACTCTATCTCTAGGGTAAAAGGATAGAAGTTATATGTGTGAGTTTAATATTATTTTTCTTTTAGAACTATGTTTATGAATTACTCTAATTTTTTTAAAGCTAAATTTGTAAAATAATAATGAATTCAGAATATATGATAAAAAAGTTTCTTGGGACTTTGTGTCTTCAACTGTCCAGTAAAATTATGAAAATATGTGTGGTTCATTTATTTTAAATAAAATATAGACATTTATCTAAAGTTATTTGTAAATGAATATGAAACACAAATAATATTTTGGTTTTCATTTGTCAAGTTTTTTCTGACAAAATTATATGATAACCTGAAATGACATTCTGTACTTCATGCTTGACTTTCTCAGCAGGTCAAAATGAGACTCATTTTGGCAAAATATATTGAAAGGGTTCATCATTTTTCTAATTATCTTACTTAATCCTTTCATATTCATTAATTCTCTCCTTTTGGACTGGTGTATACTTTATATACAATAACATCCCCTAATGTTAAGTGGATACCTTAATGACTTTTGACAAATGCATGTAGTACTCTAAACATCATTACATCACGATAGAGAAGATGTCCATGCCCTGATTTACTCTCTGAACATCATCATGCATTTTGACTTTCTGTTCCTTGATTGTTAAATTCCTAACTCTGCCAACTTTTTATTTGTTAATCAGATCCCAATATCACTTTCATTGACTTCGTGAAAACCTTCATCACTTTCATAACTTGCAATTTCACTTTTGCTTTTGCAACACCATATTGTTAAGTTAAACAAGCAGGAGTCATAAAATGAAAACACTAAAGGAACTTTATCACTTTCCTTTTAAATCAAGTTGATGTGTGTACCTTTCTTCCCCCATCCCCATTCCCAGATAAAAACTCAAGCAGTCCCCATGAGTTCACTGGTTACTCCTAGTACTCAGTCTCAATTAAAAATTTTAAAAGTCCAGACTCAAATAATAATTGAAAGTTTGAACTTGATACAAGTTAATCTTTCTAAATTCTGCACTTGTTAGCAGAAACCCCCCGTAGTTTCTTGAGGAGGCAGGGTGTAAGTTCCTTCTTCCCTCTTTCCACGTATGGTATTTCTACATGACATTTCTATCCCTTCTATTACTAACTAGAGTTTCTGCCAATTCCAAACAAGATTAAAGCAAGTAAAGTTCAGAGAGATGTGGAAAGAGGCAGAAGAGCCCAAGGAGCAAAAATTTCTCAAGTGATTGCTCCAGTTATGAGATGGTCTCAAGCTCTTTCCAGAGAAATGCTTAAATCTACCACTTTTTTCTGTGTTTTGGGGAATGTTCTTGCTGGATTTCTCCAACTTTAGCTTTTGTGACAGAATCATTGTTGTCCTTTGGCTCAGTGCTTAGTATTTCCTCTCAACTTCTGGCATCTTCTTGAGGTAGGTTCCTTCATTCTGTAGCAGAAGTCCTCATGCTGCTTTCTCTCTGATCCAGGCTGCTTTGCCAGATGTTTGTCCTTTAGCACTGGGTTCACTGTGATCTTCTACTGCAAAGAACACACTTCAGGCTATCTAGTGATCCAGCTGAAAACCCAAAATGGGGATCAGGCACATCCCTACATATACTCATGCTCAGACAATGAGAATCCCAACCAGGCTTTTTCCAAAGAAATTATCTCCTTCAAATTTTTTCCAGTTTCCTATAACCTGACCCTTTGATAGTCTTGATTTGTTTAATCTAATTATTTTGATCATCTACTTTAAATTTCTATGACCATGTCTCAATCAAAATGGATACAACGATAATCCCATTACAGAGATATACCACACCTGACAACTGGAAAGATAGTGAACTATGAAAATATTGAGGTGGACACTAGAATTAACTGTTGGGGAAAATACCTCAGTGGACACTAATTTCATAAATGACAGTTTGTTTATGAATAATTTTCAGGTTATAATGATTTTTACTTTGATATCCAACTTTGTAACTGCAAGAGTTTCTATATTAAAAATCCAAGTAAAGAGGATAAATGCCAGAATGACGGTGTTTAATTCTTCATTAACTTTTAATCTATGTCCTTTCCATATAAAATGCTCTCAAAGCAAAGCATTGGATCTCTTTCATAGTACATTCTCCCTTTATGGCAATGTTTCACATAATAAGCCCTATGGATCCTGTAAAGGCAAAGATATAGTTTTACACATAGAACCTTTTAAAACTTTCCTAGCTCACTTTCCTACCTCTAGATTCTTCCCTAATAATCCATGGAATGTGCTACTGTTAGCCTAATTTTGCTAAAGTACAACTCTGATCAAATCATTGTGTAATAGAAATGCTTCAGTGATTCCCTGTTGACAATAAAATAAAATTCTAATCCCTTGGCCTGGCATCATGGCTCTCCAGGATATGACCATCATTTTCTTTACCAGCCCAATATTTTTCTACAGCCTTTGCAATTTTCACAATCCTTGTGTTCAAAAGTTACAGAACCACTTTCAGTTCCAAGTACATGTCCAACACTTTCTCGTATCTCTGGCTTTACATCCATGATGCCCTAGGACTAGAATATCTAGAACACACACGTGCCCATACGCCATGCATGCACCCATCTTTGCATTGCTGAATCTTATCCACTTCTTAAGATCCAACTCGCAAGCTGACTAGTCAGCATTTCCTGATTCTTCCCAGTTAGTCCAATTATCTCTTTCCTCTAGATTTCAGTTTATCTGTACCTACCTTATGATACTTATTTTCTACTTAGATTTTTTTAATTTTTATTTTATATTGGAGTATAGTTGATTTACAGTGTTGTGTTGGTTTCAGGTGTACAGCAAAGTGATTCAGTTATACATACACATATATCCATTCTTTTCCCATATAGGTTATTACAGAGTATTGAGTAGAGTTCCCTGTGCTTGTTGATTATCTATTTTATATATAGTAGTGTATATAGATGTTCTTTTTAAAATTTGTTTCTGTAGCTCCTTTGTGAAAAAGACTGAATTTTATATATCCTTATCTCACATAGAACTTAAACCACTGCTTATGTAATAATCATGTAATAAGATATATTCAAAAAAATAGTAATTTCTATGGACTTGCCATATATTGCCCTGTAATAATATTGAATTTGAATACCTTTCAAAGTAAGGGAGAACAAAATTTATAATCTTAAACAACCTTTCATTGGAATTTTGGTTTCGAATCTGTATACATTAGAATTCCTCCAGGTAACATAATATATATACTGTTACTGCTGAAAAGAAAGCAAAATAGCACCTTAGGTAAGTTACTCTCAGTCTCAGCTTCCATATCTGTAAAATGGGAAAATAATACATTGTGAGGATTGACCAAAATGGCACATATACAAATGGTGTCTGGCAGATAGATGTGTTTACTCAATAAAATGATGTCAATTCCTATTAGACTATAATCTGCCACTACTTCTACTGACATAGCATTGTCCCTTAATTCTACTGCCTGAACACTCTTACTCCCTACTTTCTATACCATTAAGATGAATATTTTTAATAAAATTAATATAGGCTGATTTTTTAAAAAACTATTATAAAGATATGTGAAAAATAAATAAAATCCTTCCTATTGTCATCACCTAGAGATAACTATTGTTGACATTTTGGTAACACCATTCCAGGCTGATTTCTATTTCTATGTCTTCATAAATATATAAATGTTTTATTAAACATAGAATACTTAAAACCTGATTGTTTATTTAATAACTTATTATACCTCCTCTATATAAATACACATACCTCTTTCTCTATCTGTCCATCATCTATCTATCTATCTATCTATCTATCTATCTATCTATCTATCTATCATCTCCCTATCTACCTCTCTCTGCCTCTGAGAGAAAATACAAAGGAATAATATACAATATATGTATATATGTATCTATTTATATATTCATGAAATTACCTAAACTTTTTAGTATACATGGGAGTATAATTTCTATGCTAAAGTTATGTACTGTTTTATAGATATTAATACATATTGCTAAATTGCAACAGTATACAAAATGACTATTTTTTCACACTTAAAAAATCTGAGCATTAATATAAAAATTCACTGATTTGCTGAGATAAAACTGAGATTTTATTGTTTTAATAGGCATTTTTGTTTATTAGTGAGATTAAACATTATCCATACACTTATGTTCAGTTGTTTTGTTGTATAATTTTGTCTCTAATGAAAAGCTAATTTTAAACTAAAGTTACCTACATGTTTACCTTTCAAACATTATTTTTTTCTAAGTTACAGTATGCAGCAAATAAATTAAAAACAAACATTCAGCAAGGTGTTTTTAGAAGCTGACAGCATAATATATTTTAAAAAGAAAAAGTAAAGCCGGGAGAACCACCAAGCACACAGTGCCTTAGAGCTCCTCACTATAATATACTGAAACACTTGCAAGCATGAAGACAAGGCTGAGTTATCATAAACATTTAAAGTTAAATATTAGGAAAAAATAAAATTATGTATTAGATTTTAGAAATATTTTCATCTAAATTGTTAGCACTTGGTAGTTGGAAAGTTGATATTCAGTAGTCTAGAAATTTCACTTATGTGAATACTTTATTCCTATGATGAAAGATAAAGCATTGATTTATTTTATTCTATTGTTACAAAATTACTTTGTATACATAAAATACATACATACAGTTTTATGACCACAGAATATAATTTGGCATATATGTCAAAATGGTATTTGGACTTCTCAACTCCCATATATTTCCATAATACTGTAAACAAGAATATAGTATAAACTGGAGGAGGTCCAAATTACTTCTTCTTAACTCTAAATTTTCACATAATATTTCTTTTTCGCTAAGTGAAAACGCACTAATTTTCTTTAAAAAAATTGATTTTTACCATCATGGTAAAAAACATTGCTTAGAAGAAAACCTAATGTATAGTAAAAACTCAAGACATTTGTTGAATAAATAGCATTAAAGCAAAGTGACATGTTTATTTTTATGAACAAGAACATGCTAAAATCAAATGATTACTGTTAACTAAAAATATTTAGTCATTAATCAAATATTTGATAAAGTATTGTTTATATTTCTTGCATATATAATAAATTAATTACACTATGGATATGAAAAGCATGCAGTATGATCTTACATAGGCTAAGATTTAAAACCCCTAGGTTTTAGTCCTGTGGCTCCTCTAATAATTATGTGATATTGAACAAACCACTTAACCTTCGTATCATTTTCTCCAGCTGGAAAACAGTAATAATAGTAACTCCCTATGCAGCACAGACGGTTGTTGTAAAGATAAAATGAGATAATAGATGTAGGAGTGCTTTCAAATATAAAACTTACATAAATGTAGGATAATATATAGATGTGGTCAGACAAAAGGAGAATCAGAACAAGCCCACAAAGGCAAAATAGCTAAATCTGACTGCAATGCTTTCAACTCTGAATAGAGTTAGATAAGGAAAAATAACCTAAATAAATCCTGAAGGAACTAGGTTTCCTTTTAAGAAGAAGCAATTTGAAATAGATAACCTCTAAATGTCCATGTTGTACTCTGGATACCAGCCAAAGAACCTAAGTATTTCTAAACAGTAATAGGTGGGAGACTGGAAGTTCGAAGTCTGTGATTATTTTGTCTTACAAGGTGAATTTATTCCCTCGTGTCCCACATAAATGCACATGTAACTGACAAAGGAAATCTCAGTTATAGTAACAGTTTGCCCACACTAGTAGAGTGATCTAGAACAATTATTTTTCTTAATCTCTGAAGGCTTCATTTTTCACATGAGAAAAATGAAGATTATATATACACTATTTCCATAGAAACTTCCAGAATTAAAGATATACACATATATAAAGTATGGAGGCATGCATATATGTGAAAACTTTGCAAATATGTATATTACAAACATTCAGAAATATAAATTCAGAAATCCCCTACACTATTGATTCAACAATATTGCTAAGCACCTAAACGTTGCCAAGCATTGAGCTAGATCCGACCGATACCAAAATAAATAACCAATTTATGGCGCTCTATAGGAGGGGATGGCTCTCAATAGGAGGGGATATTTCAATAAACAAAGAATACAAAATTATGTATATATTTATGAATTATGTATGAAAAAGTGTCCAATTCCTGGCTCTTACCACTTAGTCCCAGAATATTAAAACTGAGCACTTTTAAAAAGTTGAAATTGGGCTTCCCTGGTGGCGCAGTGGTTAAGAGTCCGCCTGCCGATGCAGGGGACATGGGTTCGTGCCCCGGTCCGGGAAGATCCCACATGCCGCGGAGCAGCTGGGCCCGTGAGCCATGGCCGCTGAGCCTGCGCATCCGGAGCCTGTGCTCCGCAACGGGAGAGGCCACAACAGTGAGAGGCCCACGTACCGCAAAAAAAAAAAAAGTTGAAATGTTTTTAGGTTGCTTTTTAATTTACAGGAAAATAAAGATTTAAAAGGTACTTTCAACATTCAGAAGAAAGGCTTATATATGTATATTCAATTGCCGATGGACTAGAGATGATGGCATTGTCTGTCCAAAATCTTATATTAGTACCATAGAACTTTTTGTCATATTATAAAATAGGTGTACGCCAATTGAGTTTGACTTTGTTTAAACTTTGGAACTAGAGTCACTCAAATCAAAATAAAAAATAATTACAATTAAAATGTAAGCCTCTTAAAAATAAAGTTAAATTTCACATACAAATGGTTCTGGTTTAACAAAGCTAATTACTTTTTTACCTTGCTGATTCCTTTATTACAGTAGGATTTATCAACTTTACTGGTTTCTAGAATCAAATTATCCTCATTTTTAAATTATTGTTGCTTTTGTTTTTTTCAATTGCTAAACAAATTAACCCCTTAAACAGCGTACAGTTTTTAAAAGTGTTACTTTAATCATCTACCTTGAAAATGCTCTCTTTCTGCTTGTGTTTCCTCTCTATAGTTATCAATAGTCTGATTGAAAACTATTGGCACTGTACAACTTGGAGATCATTTTGATTAACATACTAAACTTAAATTGGAATTAATCTCTGTTTCCCTGATGTTTTTTCATAGAAATAGCTAAGAGAGTATCACAGAGACACTGGTGTCTTACATGCATTATAATATACTTTCAAATAAGGGTAGATTGTTGATAAAAACATTGTGCTACAAGGAATGTGTCCTAATTTCTGAAACATAATTATTTTCTTAATGTTTCTGGGAAGCATCAAAAAAGTATCTAAGGTTATAAAGCAGAAACTAACACACCACTGTAAAGCAATTATACTCCAAAAAAAGTAAGTTCATCGACCTACCTAGCTTCTCCAGTAGTGTTTAAACAGCCACTTAAAACAGCACGCAGGGGCTTCCCTGGTGGCGCAGTGGTTGAGAGTACGCCTGCCAATGCAGGGGCCACGGGTTCGTGCCCGGGTCCGGGAAGATCTCACATGCCGCGGAGCGGCTGGGCCCATGACCCATGGCCGCTGGGCCTGCGCGTCCAGAGCCTGTGCTCCGCAGCGGGAGGGGCCACAACAGGGAGAGGCTCGCGTACTGCAAAAAAAAAAAAAAAAAAAAGCACACAGATTTCCAGATCTAACAGAATGACAGATGAGAATCTGGAGAATATCAAAGAATTCACAATGGTTAAAAATTAGTGAAAAGAGGAACCCATGAATTTAAATCTTTCCATGAAGTGTTTGGCCAAATCCAGATTTCCTTGATTTTCCACTGATGATTTCATGGAAGAGGAAACAGGATCTAAAGCCTAGAACCTGATAAGGTAGGGAATGTAATAAGAAAGGCTCCATATCAAGGTAAGACCTCAATGGACACACCACCAGTGTAATGGTGAAGTAAAAATGAAGGTGCCACAAAGAAGAGAAGAGGAAGAAAAGCTGACTGTCTCAAACTTGGCACTAAGTAAAAGGAACAGACAAAATTTCTCCCCTAAGAATTTGTTGCAGTCATATCAGTCCTCTAATATATAGTAACTATTGTCTGAAAAGCCTCATGAGGGAAATTTAATTTTAAATGTCTCTGGCTTGTTATTATTTGAGGGAGTCAACAGAAGCAAGCATGAATCCTCTTGGAAGAATATAATTTTAACCCAAGTAGGAATGAATTCCCATACAAAAACTTTTACGGTAAATAAGCAGCTTACGTTAAAAAAAAAAAAAAAAAAAACACGGGGGAAAAGGTACCATGGATGATATCTAAAAGAACAGACTAACAGCCGATTCATATCCTTAAAGACTAGATATTAAAATTATCAGCAAATATAAAATAAGTATGATTAATATGAAAAAATAAATATAAGACAAGCTCAAAAATTCAAGCAAGGAAAAAGAGTCCATAAAGGGTATCCAATCATACTGAAAAAGAGCAAAACATAACTCTTAAAATGTAAAATATTATTAAAATGCAAAACTAACTGGACATATTTAAGAGCATAATGTTCATTGGTGAAGTGAGAATTATTGAATTGAAACACAGAACCAAAGAATTTATGTAAAAGAAACATTCAAACAAACCAATGAATGGAAAATTTTAAAGATAGTTTAAAATGCTCCAATGTACTAGAACTTTGAATTTCTGAAGAAAAATATGACAAAGAGATGAGGCAATTGTCAGAGATCATGGCAAAGAATTTTTCAGGCTATGGGAAAGCACTAAACCTGAGTCCAAGAAAGCCAAATGAAATTCTAGTGTTATAAATAAAAATAATCACATCTGTATCATGGAGAAATTACAGAACATCAAAGACAAAAAGAAGATATTAAATGTAACCAGAGAAAAAATAAAGATCCAATACAAAGGAAAGCAATAAAACTGACAGCTGACTTCTCAACAGCAACAATGGAAGACAAAACATGGCATATTTTCAATCCTCTCTAATGTCTGTATTGGAAGAATATATAGTTCTCTCTATTGCAAGTGGGAGAGCCAACTGGTACAAACACTTTAGAGAACTCTCAGACAATTTCTTAAAAAGTTAAATGTATATCTATCCAGCAATTGCATCCCTAGACATTCATCCAAGAGAAATGAAAATATACATGCACAGAAAGACTTGTACACAGATGTTCATAACAGGTATACATGAAATCCCAGTACTTCTGCAAGGCTAAGGACAGTGGCATCTGCATAGCTTCCGAACCCCCAATACTGCCCCAAACAATGAAAAGAAGATAAAATTAAATTCTACAAAAAACTATGTCTTCAACACCATTTGCAGATAGACAATACTAAAACATCAAAACAACTATAAGCAAAAAAAGAAAAATCACCACAACCCTGCATACCTTCTCTCCTGTTCCCACTCCACCCCTGCCCTGTTGCAGGGCTTTGAGGCAAGCAAAGGCAGACCTAGAAAAACTCCAGGGAGGAAAAAAGAGGAAACTAATGAAGAGTTCTGAGGGGGAATCAAAACAAGTTTCAGGAATATTAAGTTCACCCAAAATACTAAAAAGTGTCCAGGCAGATCAGAGCATGGACTATAGGGAAGGAAGTTCAAAGTACACATGATTTAAGAGCTCAGGTTCAATCTAAAAGGGGTACTTTTCAAAATATATAGCTTCTGGGGAAGAAAATAGAACAAAGAAGAATGGGAAAATCACTCTTTGCCAATTGGGTGGTGAAGGGGAAAAGGAAAAAAAAAAGTATATATATATAGCCTAGAGTAAAATAATTTTTGCCTATTTCCCTCATAAAAGTGAACACAGCCAATTGAAGTATCACACAACCAAGGGGGAAGGAGGCCTGTCATTTAGGAAAGCTTTTCTAGGTCTTCCTTGGCTTGCCTCAAAGTCCTAGATGTATATGTATACATGGGGGAAATCTAGGCTATGTCATAACAAAAGAGAACCATAAACCAGAGGACTTATAACCTCTGTTTCACCACACCAATACAAAAACAAATAAACAAACAAAAAGACAAAGTACCTGGACTATGCTCTACTAATAAATTAGGATGACATTAAGCTAGGAATCTTTTAAAACACCTAAATACCTTAAAGAGGAAGTTCAATAAATCCATATTAAACTATTGTAAAATATCAGGAAACAAAATGTCACATAGGTTAACTGAATAAAATCCTCCCTCCTGCAAAATAACCAGGAAGCAGAAGAAAATGAAAAAAATCAACATTCCAAATATGATTAAATATGCTCAACTCAGCCTTCAAGGATATGAGAAAGCAACTTGAATTAGAAATTCAAATACAATAAACAGAAACAAACCTAAATAGAGAGAAGTGATAAAAAGAAGTTGATTGAACTCAGGAAAGAAATGAAAAAACAAAAACAAAATTAATTCAGAAATAAAGAATAAATCACAAAGTGTCCAAAGGAAAATAGACTCAAATAGAAATTGAATAAGGGGCACTGAAAGGCAGAAAAGCAACCAAGAAAATAAAAATCATAAAATTAAAGAAGTAAAAAGGCTTAGAAAGTAGTAGAAATGGAAGACCAGCAAAGAAGGAATAATATTCTTATTACGTGAGTCCCTAAAGGAGTAGAACAAAATGATGGATAGAGCAAATACTTAAAACTATAATGCAAAATAATGTCCGTTTTTCTTCCTAAATGGCAGGCCTCCTTCCCCCTAGTTGTGTGACTCTTCAATTAGCTGCATTCATTTTTATGTTGAAAACAGTCAAAAATTATTTTACTCAATCAAATAAGATGATCTTAATTCCCTTCATATTTATAAAAGTTTATGTTTTTCAAAACATACAAACATTTTAAACTATTACCTACAATTCTGTAAACTGGAGAATGTGCTATTCCCATTGAGTGGATGGGGGAACTTGGCATGATAGAGTGAGACCTTGCTTAGGGTCTTCAGCTAGATAATCACAAACCTGGTTCTAGCAGTCACATGTTGAATTCTGCTCCCCAACACTCTTTAAAACACATGGATGTAGTCGCTGTACTGAATCAGTCAATATATGTTGAGTTTATACAATGTGGTAGCAATTGAACCAAGTCACAGGCTGTCCAAGCTCTCTTCAAAGATCCTTTCTGTGTTATCATGCTGCTATATCGATGCTGCTTGTAGTGTTTTTCTTAGATCCCCTTAAAAAATGAATGCTCTAACCAGAAATTTTAGCATCTCACTTTTCCAGGCCCTATATCAGATTCATCTACTATGGCTTCTCATTGCAGAAAAATGTGTTATTGGGGTTTTTTTTTTTTGCCTCTACCCTCCCTTATTACAACTGATTTTGCCAGGTAGAGCAGCAACAACTATAAAAAATTCTTTTATTTTTTTCCTATCAAAAAACAGTTATTCAATTTACCAGAGTTAATAAAAGTTGGAGTTTTTTTTTTTCTTTGTCTCACGTGGCTGGGTCACAATGATTTCACACACACACGCACATGTACACACCCAAAAACCTGTTTCCAATATATTTTTCTTCATTTCTAGTCTCAAGGAGTTTTTTTAAAAGTCACGTTCTATTGACATAATAATCAGTCTCTATTTTAAGAGTTCAATCTCTACTATCACCTACTTAAGAACAAATTAGCTACTATATAATCAATGGAAACTAAAATTTAAGATGTAGGAGTTTCAAATGTCTATTACAGCTAACCAAATGTGAGTTCCTACTGAGACCCACACTACATGTAGAAGAAAAGGTGTGGTTTATGCATAAAAAAGTTGTTTTTGTATCCAAAAATACAGCTCAAATCAGTCTGAAACTCTCATCTTAAAGGATGGTTCTGAATTTCTAGCAGCATAGTAGATATTTTCTGTTGAAGAGCTCAAAGCAACCACTGTCTCATCTGTGTTTTCTTCCCCTGTATTTAATCAGTCACTAAGTCTATCAATTGTTTTTCAAGTTTTTCTCACTTGAACCCTTCGTTTTCATCATTACCACCATTCTAGCCCTCGCTGCTTCACAACTGGACTGCTAATTCATTTCCCTATTTTTAGTCTCTTTTTCCTCCAATAGATTATATGTACTGCCACAAGAGCAAGATCAATGTCGCCGAGACACTACTTTCCCATTGTCTACGCGATGCAGGTCAAATGCTTAAAACTGAAATTTAAGACCCTTGTAGTCCAATTCCAACCTGGCTTCCTCACTTTCAACTTTTACATAAGTCCTTCTCCAACTAAACTAGGATAGTCAAACCAACTCACTACACTATGTTCCATTGTAAACTCTTATGTAAAAGAAATACATCGGCTAGAATAATTTGAGTTGATTGATAGCAACTGAGCACTCAATTCAAAACTACTTAAATAGTAAGTGGTTTATTATCTCACCTAACAAGAATTCTGCAACCGTTTTTCTCAGCTTTGTTTTTAATAGCTCAATGACATCAACGACACGTTATTTCCAACCTTCTGCTTAACCATGCTTGCTATATTAACCTAAACCTTCACAGATTGGAACTATGTAAGCTCCCATCTCTCAATCACTCACTTGGTAAGAAGAATGAAGTCACTTTTAATAGTTTAGACAAGCTAAGATTCACCCACTGTAGTTGGGGAGGTACCAGGATCCTTTAAAAGACAAAGACACTACAGAGAAAAATCAGGGCTCAGTTAACAAGACCGTCTGTTAGAAAGGCTAAGATCAATTTGCCATTAAGAGTCTACCTCGCCCTTGAAATTCTTGTGTCAATTACATATTTATTGATTAATATTTATAAAAGTTAAATTGGCTTTAACTATTATAGCAGTAGACTACCTAAAAGAGATAATGTATTGGTTAGCTGCACAATAAGAAGGAGTTTATCTGATTAAAACTTATATAACCCATTACCATTAATATAAAGAAATACACATACAAAACACACATACACAGACACACACACACACACCCCACACACACCCCTAAACAGAAAAACCAACAAAGACTTGCAAAATTTAGCTATATTTACAAGACATATTCTGTCAGATGAGCTCTAGATGAGCTCAGTTTGAATGAGGAAACTGAATTTATAGGAGCAAATGGCATGCAGGATCCCATTAGAAGTACTAGAAGAGCACATGAGAACTTAGCCTCCATTATAATTCTATTGGCAACATCAGATTCCTTCAAAAATAAATCTGAAGGCACTTTCTTTCAAGGTAACTTTCTTGTTAAGGCCGAATCTGCTACTTCTCTTACACATTTATTCTTTTATCTTCAGGACTGTGTTTTAAGAAACATTCAGAACTCCCCAGGAAATTCTTTAACCCAGCAGAACCTGTCAGAATGGGATCTTGTCAACTTACCCAGCTGCAAATAGTGAGCCATTAGTTTGCTATCACCTTCTTTATTATTCTCTGTGAGAATTATTATATCATATGTGATATGAGCTCATGGGCACCACAAAGAAAAAAATATTACAAAAGATCTGTAAAAAATATCTTATGTGGAAATAGCTTTTATAGTAATTAAAAAGTAAAGAAATAAAAAGACAGAAATATGTCTAATTGGGAAATGTTGTATTGACACCTCTGTAGGAAATGGTCACATTAGAGCTATAAACAACTGAGAGAATGCCTTTTCTTTAATTTTCTGTCCTTAGAGTCCCTGTTTTTTTTTTCTTTTCCTTTTTTTTTTCGCTCTTTTTATTTATTTTTCCAGGAAAATAATGCATGTACTCAAAGCCTTAGATAAAATTCTGGAAAACAAATTCCACTCCAAATAACAGCAATATTAAAGATGCCCCACTTTGGATTCTTTGCTACATGCTAGCTATTGTCATGTGGAAACAAGATGTCTACCCTCCATATCTCTAGCCTACTGAAGTTGTACTAAAGTATCTGTAGAAGGATGAATTCTGACAACGAGGACCAAAAAATATGAACCCTACAGCCTCAGACTTCATATGCTTTTGTGTACCAGTGGAAGCAATTTACATTAATACTCCAAATATCTGTAGTATCCTCATTTATTTGACTTGCAGGTGGACTTCTATTTTCTGAGTTTTTCCTCTACAATTTTTTCCAATTTTTTTGTCTGCTAACCTGCCTCCACACATCAAGCTGTTTTTTGGATACTGTTGTCACCAGTGAGAGAAGCTAGAACTGAGGGGTATTTCTCTGGGCCAGATACCTCAGTGGTGGTTCACAATCCATTGCTGAAGCCAACTGGACGTTATTTGTACCAGAACTTCATCAGTACCACCTACCTCAGAGTGAGAATCAGTACTCTGACTTTTTGTATTACATTTCATCAAGGGCTGTCCTACAGCAAAGCAGCCTAGAGCCCAAAGATTTGTACCCTTCTAATCCATAAAGTCAATTCCCAAGAGCCCTCAAATGTCAAAGAGATGCCTGGGTCATGATGTGCTCTGCTGTCCCCAACATGCTGTGTAAGAACTCACACTCCCCTCTAAGATACAGGCCTTGACCTTGGACACACTCTGTCAGACTCCTTTTATGGTGAGCCCTTTCTCAAGGCCCACACTTCTTTCAGTCCTGCTTTCTTTAAGATAGCCCAAATACGTCTCATATTTTATCTTTTTTGAAACATAATTATAAACAATGACGTAATTATAAACAATGACCTAATTATAAACAATGACATAATTATAAACAATAATTATAAACATAATTATAAACAATGACATAATTATAAACAATGACCTTAACTTCTCACAGACTTGGGTCAAATTCAGTTCAATCTCATTTGTGACCCTGGGTAAATGGTTTACTATCCCAAAGCCTCAGTTTCTGTTTATGATAATAAGGAGTAAAACTTTTCTCACAGCGTTGTTGTAAAGATCAAACGCAGTACATTCTGCTTCTAACACCATCTCTAACATATTCTAAATACCAAATTTTACATTTTTTTATCCTAGAAGCTTTCCAAATGCAAAAGAAAATCAGTGATGTATGAGCAAATAAGAAGAAAACAGGGCTGTTTCTGACCCTTTTTATCAAAAGTTTCTGGGCTTTGTACCTGCCCAGACAATGTGCCTGAAATGTGCTGTCATAATAATAAATAGCACAAATTACAAATTGGTTTTGATATTTAATTGAGTTTTTAATTCTACTGGAAGATTGGGAAACAGTCACTACAATATTGGATCTATTTGAAAATAGAAATAATTTAATAAACCTTAAGCGAGTCTAAAACATATATTAAAACTTGTCTTTTGACTGTTGTAGTCTTTAAAAATGTCTATTGAAAGAGCAGATGACTCACAGAAATTAAGAAAATATTAACAATAATTAAATGTGTGAACCCACCAAAAACAGGTTCCATTCCTTTCCAACACATGTACATGCAAACACACACACACTTGCATTAAACTCCATCACTTACACATAATCTATTCTTCAAATTAGGTTTATAAGAAAACATAGCAACATCTTTTAATAGTTGATTTTAAGTTATTGGTAACATTATTGTTGTAATTGATTATGATTGAGAAACCTGCTGGAACTTGGAATAAACTGACTCTGTTGCACCTCCACTTTCTTGTTTGAACACCATGATATGTGGCACATCTGACTTATTTACACCCATTTAATAGGGTTATTTTTGTGTATTTTTTTTTTTACTTTTCAGAGATTCTTAATTAAATAAGACCAAAAATACCTGATAACTCTAGAAACTGACAACAGAGAGAGAGAATAACCACCAATAAAAACAGATAGGCCACGTAGTCCATCACATTGACTGAAAAACTCTTGCGAATATGGAATCATTATGTTTTAGAAACATGTAAAGTTTCAGGCAAGCTAGGGAGATCCCAGTGGAAACAGGGTTTGTCTGTCAGCTGCCTTAATCAGAAAAGGGGCAGATCTTCTAAAATGTATGGATTTGGCAGCCATATTATGATTGGTCCCCCAAATGAGAAAGTCAATCATCTTTTAACTTGAGCAAAGTCTGATCCTGCTGTCTAGAGATCTTTTTCAAAAATAACATTTTCCAATTTTTAATGTAAAAAGTATTATAAATCTTATCACATACTTTCCACTAGTTACTTACTGGTTGATATTTGAATTTCACTTCCCTGACCCTTCCATACAGTCAAAATAAATAATAGCTTATCCTCAATAGTGAACAATATTATTTCTGCAAAATTTAATCAACTGCTACAAAACACACACTGGTTTCCATCTGTGTTTGACTCTTACCGTGTAAAACTTATTCCACTTTGGAAACAGAAGTTTAAGAGATGCTCTTAAATGTGAACTTTCCATTTCCTATCCAGGTGTTTTTTAACAGTGTTCCAATGTAATATTAGCATTTTTCTATCTCAACAACCTAAAAGTAAGCTCTCATAATATTTGCCCAGTTAATAATGCTCTACAGAAATATATACTATTTTCCTCCAATACAATCACGGAAACATATTTATGCAGCATTGCATTTTAAAATGCTCTCGATTGATTCCTCCACAGAGCTTGCTTGTCACAGCACTTTGTTAACCTACCCAGTACAGTACAGTGTATCAGACAACTTTGCCTTGCGTTGTCAATTAGGAAAAAAATAATAATAGTAACAAAAATAGTCTGCCTTCCAAATTCTCAGCTGCCCCAATGCTGAAAACCAATGATGTGTAGAAAAGAAAAACCCTCATAACTCCTTGCCTGATAAATGAGTAGGGAGAATTTGACAGATCAGAACGAGAGGAAGCAGCCTAAAACATTTGGCACCATGTGCGTCTGGCATACAGAGACTGCCTGTCAAATGCCTATGACTCCATACAGCAGCTAGGGACCCTATGGAGCAGCAGATGGGCCATTAAGGTAGTATTAATGTAGATGCCATCAGTTTTCAGTTCTGACTGGGACATACTCTTTAGAACTATGAGCAGCTGCTGCCATTTATTGTGACAGCTTCCTGCTAACTTTTGCCAACTGGCACAATCTGACTCTTTGTACCTGAGCTATTAAATGTGTGACTTCCACCATTTTATTCCTCCAGAGAACGCTTTTAATAATCCTCTAAAGAAGAAATGAAGCATTTATCACTAAAGTGAATATACATACCATGCCGTTCTATTGTATAAGACTCATTAATGTAAGGTCTATGAAGTATACAGTGTACTTCATAGACCTTATATTAACACACTTTTAGTAAAACCAAACATAGATCTTTTCATATGTATGGAAACGTTCAAGTGAAAATGATCACTCATACTAAACCTAAATCTTTAATGTAATATTTTTTAATGCAATATTGATGTACTTAGCTATGAAGTAACTGGAAACTTTTATCTTTTGAAATATTTTTCTCTGATGAGCAAATTTTTTTAAAAACTGTCACATGAAATATAGTAGTAAATTAACAAACCAAAAGTAAGTTATTTCGTGGCTCTCTAAGTATAGGTAAATATCTTCATCTCAAAAGGTTCAGATACACCTGGTGGTTTATTTAATATGTGTAAAGAAATTTTAGGTGTATGAATGGATTTAAAAGCTCGTGTCTCTACTATAGATCACGCACAATGCATTATAAAGGATGGTAATTGTGTATTTATCACCTGCAGAATAATTCCAACAGAATGTGCGACCAAACTATTGGCGAAGCAGCACTCTGCTGCCTTGCTTTCACCCAGCTAGACTTCTAGGGATACACTGCATCATTTTTTATTATGTCGAACAAGAAAGCTCACAGTACAGCACAGCATACGGTTTGTCAGACAATAAAAACTGCACCAAGCCATTATAAAAATGGTTGGCAGACATATTCATTATGCTGAGCTAACGTCTTTTCTGCTTCAGATATCTCTACAACCTGACCAGTAATCTATGTATGAGATTTCTAAACAACTCTCACCCACTCAATACAATATTTCATAGGAAGGTCTGTCTGTGTATTTATACATGTGCTCACACACATGTGCATACACACATGCTCACACACATAGACAAATGTTAAATCTCAAGGCAGCTAAACTTCCTAAATTCATTTAGATATGTGCAATAAAGAAAATGCCCCTATCAGAAAGCATAATAGAGGAAAGTTTCAAAGATGTTGACATTAATACAGCTTTTGAAATGCCTAAGATGTATGAAAGACATAATACAAAAATGACATTTAAAATGCTCCATGTTAACATGTAAAGGAAATATGTGAAATAATGATTGTTTATATAGAGCAAAGGATAGTTAGAGGGATGGCATCTAGATGTTAAGGCACTCTCAGTGACTCCCACATTTTCTTTCTTGAACAAATCTATGATATTTGACAGAATATCAGAAGCTTCCTTTACTACCTGTGAGTGAGTGAGAGAGTGTGTGAGTGTGTGTATGTGTGTTTGTGTGTGTTTTCACATGCCTTTACTTGCCTTTGGTATTATTTCTAACGGAGTTGAAAGGTATTTACTTCTGGGAAACTCCAAAGAGTGGAACATTATATTATAGAAATGGACCTGAAGAATAATATTACTGAAAGTGAGCATGATTTACAAGAGCTCAAAGAAAACTAAACTTGTTATGTTAAAACTTAGAACTTGACTATAAAACAAACATATTAAAGTTCTACTTAAAAGTTACATGATTTATTATTGTTGTTTTAACATTTCAGTTACCACACTGTATTTTTTCCCTTTACCTAAGCGTACTGAAATCACAAGACAACATGAACTTGTTTTGAATGTTTTAACAAGTAGTGGCATAAACGATGAAGTTATTTTGCAGTAGCTAACTTGTATCAGCCTTTCATAGGTTAACAAAAAGGAACCTTGCTTAATGCTGTAAAAAACTGGCAAAATCTGAAATGATTTTTGAAACTTCTCCATTTTTTACTTTGACTTGGTATCAAGTTAATGATGCCACTATATGATAAACATTTTGAAAATAATCTAATAATGTATTGGGAAAAAATTAACATCAAAACATGAGCACTGCTCACATTTAGCACCTGTAGCAGTGTTCCCTCAGAGGGGTATTTAACTAAGCTTCTGCAGAGAGGGGTACTCTGTTTCTTCATGTGGAAACCAAAACCCAAGAAATGAAACTACCATAGTGTCTCTGTTGTATGAAAAGAATAGATCCATGACCAGAGAATCTGGAGAGCAATTCTTTTAAGAGGAATTGAGAGTTTTAGAATGCTGTGCTGATATAATAAATTTGGAAATGATCCCAGAGAATTACATCACACATGTATTTCCAAGGAAAACTAAATTCAGAAAGAGCTACATGAAGTTTATATTATTGGCCTTATTTGAATACTACTGCTTTGGAGTGGTGATTTCGTACTTTTAAAGGTATATCTTATACATGTTATTTTCAAGGAAAAATCTAATAGAATATTTTAACAAAAAGCAAAGGATAGAAAGGCTATCTATTCCAATAAATTATTACATAATTATTTGTAATATATAATTCTAAATAATAAAATGATCTCTGGATAAGAAATTCTATTTGGTTTTGTGATCAGGGTCAGAAAATACTGATATTTTCAAGACTCATGATTTAAATGTTTATTGAAGAACTAAGAATAAGCAACATTACCTTTCAGATTCTATCTGCAAGGATAGTTTTGTAAATCACTGCAGTATCATATGTGGTAATGCTGTAACATCAATGAATATATGTAATGTCAAGTATTTTCATCAATGATATGTTTCACACACAATGGTGAAAATGTTTTACTAAAAGTCTATCCAAAGAATCTAAAATCTTTGAAACTCTGAGGAATCTTTCCATAGAGGAATTACTTGTATTCAATATTTCTAATCTGGTTCAAACTGCTATTGTCACTATTATCTGAATAGAAATATTTTACTGAAATATGAAAAGCGTGTAAAAAGGTAAAGGCCTTAAAGAGAGAATATACTTTAAGAGTTATTTTTATTAGAAATAAATGAACCTCTACTGTGACTTTTTTTAAGTTAGCAGATTTGGTCTTAATTAATAAAATGAATTTAGCCCCTTATGTTTTGGTTTTATAACCTATAGGAACAGGAAAACTTCATTGCCCATTTTAGATGTTTGTAATAAATTAAGATCATATGGTACTTGAATATAAAATGTGACAGACATTATTAATAATATTAATAATAAGTACCAAAATCATGGAATACATCCACAATCCCACCCAATCCATAAATAGGTACTGTTGATTTAATAAAACAGGCCAAAAGACAGTTTTTTAAAATACCTGTTTCTCTTTATCAATCCACATATTTTATGAATTTCAAAAGCATATCAATATCCTCTGTGGTTCAGCTAAAGTAAACAGAAATAATTGGAACAGGGACAGCTAAATTATTAGAGATTTACTTGGCTAGAATAGTACACTTTAAAGTACAAAAAGTTCCATTGGTAGTGATTTCTCAGAAAATTAATAGGGTTACAATGCTTGTTTCTTCTTTTGACTTTTAACCTTCATGGGAATAGTTTATCTAGAAAGGTGTTATTAAAAACATACAGAAACTTTAAGTTAAAGCAAAATTACATCCATTTGCATGTTCTTGCTTAGCTCTTCACTCTTATCAGATAAGCTCAATAGTAAAAAATGCCTCAGTACACATAAAGGAATTTCAGTTATAATATTGATTTCCCTTGAATTTGAAAACTAAACTCGTGGGCTTTGAGTGATTTTTCTTCTTCACACAAACAACCACATACAGATGTGTACCATATGCAGATAAAGGGGAATAAAATTGAGATCCACTCCAATCATCTTTCACCAAACTATCTCTTCCCATTCTTTCATACTTCTACTTATAGCTTACTTCCTCTTGAAACCCTTACAAACCATCTTAACTAGTCTTAATTCAATTTATAACTTGTTTATATAAAGAAAAAAATGTTTACTTAGCCTAGAATCACTCTAGTCTTCCTCCTAACCCCCAAATTGGGGTTATCCGGAAGAAATAAATAAGCGAACAAGAAATAAAAAGGCTAATTTGTAAAGCCTAAACTAAGTAATGATATAAATTGTCTATTTAAGGAGTGATTATTGTCTTGAATAACAATTCTCAGTTTCTCTCCACTCCATGTTTTCCTTTGTAAGATGAAGTCCAGGCGTACCAAAGTGTCCGAGACACAGAAGTAGGGAAAGGTCAAGCCCTCAAAATGTCCACCGTCTCCTCCAGGCTCTAAGGTTATGGAGGTGCTGGCCGTGGAGGGGGAGCATCCTGATGGCACAACATAATCTGACCTCTTAGTCTCTTCGAGAAGAGGCAGCATCCCTGTATGATTTAGGCCTCATCTAGGCTTGTGCTGGTGCTACAAGAATTCTTTCATTTAATTTTAAACACTTGAATCTGTAGCCATCCGCAGCAAGGTCCTTCTGGTGAGCCGTATATTGGCCATTTCCTCTGTTATAATGTTGCATAAAAACTCGTCCCCCACGTTTTAGTGACCTGCAAATACAAATTTATTTTTCTTGCACCAAGGTTTGTGGTTTGGCTTGAGGGACTCTGCTTTAGGCTCTAGATCCTGTTCAGGTCATTTTTATGTGTTTTTTATTTGGAGGGCAGTGACTACTCAGATTAGGATCTTTTCATGATGAGTAGCAGAAGTGCAAGAGGAGTCAGTAAAAACATGATGCTTCCTAAATCCATGGCACAGACTAGCACACTGTCACTTCTGCCCAGAGTCCACTGGCCAGAGAAAATAATATGACCAAGCCAAAATCAATGGAGAGGAGCTTGTCAGAAGCACCAAAAATTTAAATATTAGAGGGCATGAGTATATATTTCTATGACAGAAGCTAGTGACACATATTAGGAACAATAATTCAATTCACCACATCTCCTCTGGAAAACTCTCTAGCCTGATTACCATCTGCTCCTTGGTCCTGTCTTCGTCTTACTAGCTAAGCTCCGGTTTCTTGTTACCTGACCACAAAGAACTGCTGTGCTGTGTCTGAGCTTCTGCTCTCCCTCTCCACAGACCTTATTTAGCCCTCCTTCCCCTCTCTAAATCTAAGACAAGAGACAATCTGGCTGATTCTTTTTTCTCTGTTGCTGTTCTTCACAGCTTCTAATAATCCTACTCTAGACTAAAAACGAAATTTCTACTATATCATATCCTCTATCTTTGGTACTTCAACTTCCTGGGAAACACTAAGTGGTAAACAAGGATATTTTCTTATGTATTAGAAGAATTCCATGATGCAAATCCTCCAGGATCAAATGCTAAACAAAACAAAACAAAAACAGTGGGTATTTGGAAAATTTTCCATCAAGGTGATTGCTTTGTTTGCAAAGTTGGGTACCAAATTTGTAATTCTATTTTTGAATATCAGAAGCTGAATACCAACTAAGTCTTTCCCATTACATTTCCTTATAACACACACCTATTTCCCTTTAGACTTTGATGGCTAGGGAGAAGGTTATGTTTTCTAGAAAGCAAGAGATAAAAGAACATTAAGATTTTTGGTATTGCCATTATATATACAAGGTTATATTTTCCTTTTCTCTTTCAAGTGTCAACTCCTTGACAGTAGAATATGTTGTATATAGATTTTTCCCTTGTTATTAGATTTTTCCCCTAATAACAATTAGGGGAAAAATAAATATATGACATAAGCAAGAATTGTTGCCTTGAGACTTGATTCCTGGTAAAGAAATACTGATTGAAACAGCACTTGCACCCTCATTTAGGAATAGGATGTGCACAGGAAGAAGGAAAAGGAGGGTGGAAAAATGATTCTAGGAGTTCAGCTAAGGCAATGTGTAGGGAAAAACAGAATCAGTGTGCTCAGAGGAGACGTGTTTTTAAAAGTCAATAAGTAAAAATAAAATGAAGCTTATGTTAATCCATATTTGTGACAGTAAATTCACACATATTAAAAAAGAGATAGTATAGTGAAATACACTGTATGATACTATAATGACGGATACATGTCATTATACATTTGTCTAAACCCATACTCTGTACAACCGAGAGAGAACCCTAATGTAAACTATGGACTTTGGATATGTCAGTGTAGGTTCATCCATTGTAATAAATGTATCACTCCGTTCTAAAAGAAATAGTCTTGAAAAGAGAGAGAGGGAGAGAAAGAGAGATCATGTCCTTAAAACAAAGGTCAAAAAAAAAATTAGCCTACCCATCAGTCTAAGGATCTATAAATGATAGGTTGTGCTTTTGTATTCTTCAACATTCAAATTTTGGGGCTTATTTTGAAGGGAGATTATTATGTAGAGATCTTTAGAGAGCACAAACAATTTCTCTGGTTATAAAAAGTATAATTCTGGGAAGCAGTACCAAGAGAGAACAGCCTGATCTGGTTTATAATAATATGTATGAGTAACGTACAAAGCAATTTTGTTTGGGAAAGAATATTTTTAAAATACACCTGCTGGAATAACCGAAATATCTCATTATGTTACCTTTTAATCACTAGGACTTAATTTTATTCAGAATATTGGTACTTTAACTCAGTCTACTTCCATTTACATTTCCATTGAAGGTCAGGGTACAATGTGTATACTATGTATAATATCTGATGCTGGTGACAATTTGCTAATAATTAGGCTCAAAAATGCCTGTTGATAATTATCTTTCAACATGATTAATACAGGAGGAAGTATTGTGAATTAGGTATAAATATTACTGATTTCACAACAGAGAATTGTGTTTTCTTAATGATTTGCCATCCAATGCTCTTTTTTTAGAGGCGAGGAAATAGCACTATTTCCAGCAGACCACAGGCCATCTCATTGTGCCTGTGATATATTGGCTGTCTAAAGATCTTCCCTCAAATAAGCAACATATTTTCTTTTTAAAATGGATTGTTTTGAAATATTCAAAAATACATGTGGCACTAAAATATGAATACAATTTAAATCAGTTTATATTTTAAATAAATCCAAGTATTTTTGAAAAGTTATTTTTAATACTTCAAATTTTTTGGCACTTAGTTCATACTGACATTGTTTCAGATAAAAACTGTTCTGTTAAAAAAGAGACCAGGGGCTTCCCTGGTGGCGCAGTGGTTGAGAGTACGCCTGCCGATGCAGGGGACACGGGTTTGTGCCCCGGTCTGGGAAGATCCCACATGCTGCGGAGCGGCTAGGCCCGTGAGCCATGGCCGCTGAGCCTGCGCGTCCGGAGCCTGTGCTCCGCAACGGGAGAGACCACAACAGTGAGAGGCCCACGAACCACAAAAAAAAAAAAAAAGAGACCAAAACTTAAGGACAAGGCAGCAATCAATCTTAAAACTACCTATTTTTTTGCTTGTTTCCAAATAATAAAATTTTTACCATAATCTGTAATATCTATTTTAGTGATGTATACTCCAGAAAAATTCTCCAGAATTTTAGCAGGTAATAAATGTATGCATGTCTCTAGATAGCCATGTCTTTAATGATAGAACTTGTTCTCCATGAGGAAGAGTTTCCTAAATTTTAGGATTTTTTTTTCTCTCCCCCAACTAGTGTACTCTTAATATGTATTGGAAATTTATTATAGACTCTTACAGGTTTTTTAGGATCATATCACGGCCCTGCCAATTTAGTAATAACAAAAGACAAAATGCATGCTTTATTGAGCATTTGCTATATGCTAGACACGCTAACAAATGCTTAACATAGCTTATCTACTTTAATCCTTTCCTTATGGGATAGGTAAGCAAAAAAGTAGACAGATTCATTATGTCACTGTAGGTCCAGTAAACAGTTGCACTATTTTGAACTTTATTCTTTCAAAATGTCTTTGTGATGTTGAAAAGTCAGTGTGAGAGTGGTGAAGGGGTGGGAATGTGGGAGCAGGTGTGGAGGGAGGAGAGAGAAGGCACTAAGAAGATAATAATGCTAGTGTTAGAAAACATCTAAAATCAGTGTGGACTTGGTGGCCTTGGAAGACTTCTGCCTTCTCTGCTAACGTTCAAGACATGATATCGCCAACAGATATGGAGCTCAACATCATTTTCTAGATTTCCTTCCAGAAAGGCATTAGGTACTTTTATGGCAAAACACTGCTTTCTCCATTTCGTAATGTGTGTTAGTGTGTGTGTATGTGTGTGTGTAATAAGGAAGTAAAAAACTTTACAATGCTTTCACTCTCCTCATCAGAAATTCAATGAGATACAATTCTATTATTGATGGAAAAACAGGATCTCTATCCTGCTTTAAATCATAGTCCAAATAAGGAATTTGGCCTTATATATGCACATCAAAACCTCAACAATTCTCATGACCTTTCAGGCAGTAATTAAATTTCTCAAAATCTAAAATTTCAAAAAAAGATACCAAAATCAGACAGTTTTATTTATTTAGTGTAAAGTGAAACACTGGCAAAAGGCTAAATGCTCACAACTGCAACATTATATATATATATATATTTATGTGTGCCATATATGTGATATCATGTATGTGAAAATTATATATAAATTTTTTTAGTCTTAAATCCATATAGTATCATATAATATTAGATGGAAAGCACAGGATTCAATACTGTATAAAAATTCAGATGGTCTTCATCATATAAAACAAAAAAAGTAAGGTAAGAGACCTACACCAACATCTTTGAGTGTTTATATCTGAATGGGATATAACATGTTCTTGTTTTTATTTACTTACTCCTTGCCATTTCTACAATGAGGATTTACTACGTTTATTTTTGAAAAACTAATGCATTTAAAATTACAAGCAACTTATCTTGCTGTACCAGGTATACTTAATGAAACTAGATTTTTGAATTAAAGATTTTTTATTTTGAAGTTGATTAGATCTTTTAAAATTATTTCACAAATTATTTGCTGATGTCAATGATATTTTTGTATTTTAGATTCTACTTTAACAAATTTCAAAATCATTTAACAAAAATACATTTTAATAATCGAATTTATTCAAGACATAGGAAAATAACTTTTACTTAGGACAATATTAAAGAAGATATATTTAAATGGCTATCATAAATCAGAGAACTGGCTTCAAAAGTGTACATAAAAGTGCATAAGTAATATCTATACTGAGACTTAGCATTACTAAGTGCTCTACTATATCATTATAGAAAATTTCATTAGAAGAATACATGTTGGTCTGGTTTTGGATCCTGGATACTTCTTTAAACTTTGAGTCCAGAGAAGGGGGGTCTATCAAGAAAGGAGTAGATTTTGAACTTGAATGTTAGAGTTATGCTGCCTTACCTTTCTACAGTGTGTTATGTTTTCAAAGCTCTTTTACATTCAATTTATATTATTCTTACAATACCACTGTGAGGTATACAGGCCAAATACTTAATGAAGTTTGAAGAGTTTTGTGACTTTCTCATAGCGCATAGGTCTCAAATCTATGAACAGAGGCCAGATCTTATAGTCCTGTATTTTTTAAAGTAACATCCTTTTTCTTTCTAAAGACAGTTCTTTAAACCCAGGTAAGGGAAAGGTTGTAGGCAATAGGATCTCACTGCATGAGTCAAGTTATGTCAGATGAGTGATCTCCTTTGTCTAAATATAGAATGAAAGATTAAAACTAGAAATTATATGCACATAAGCTTGTCTGTTTCCCTCTAGTTCCTATTTCAGATCGCATGGTTCTCATCCGCTATTACAGCGCAAGGTGCCTAGAGTGTGTTTCCAGTTGTTCCTAGAGTTTGGAAACTAATAATAGTTTCCTAGTCATTATGCAGCCACAGAAAAACATTAACTAATATTTTGCCTCAGAACTCTCAATCAACATTTTACTCAGGCACTTCTGACATGCAAATTCATTAAAACAGTCTAAAAGGAGTGGGCACTTAAACAGCATGTTATGAAATCTATTCCTGGCCTTATGGAAAATGCATGTTGTATTCATACAGAAGTAAGGATACTAAAGTTACTGTAGTCAAAGTAGCCAGCCTTCTTCCTGATGCAAAGTAATAGGTTTGAATTTTGTTTTGTTTATGACCATTAAAACATTTCAACGAAATATCCATCACATATGTTGTTGAGTAAACTAAACTGAGCCACAGACAACGCAGACACAAAAACAATGGTGCTTCTGAAGTTTGTGAACAAGTAGGAGATGTCAGTCTTTACAAGTGCAGAACTTTATATATCAGTTTAATAAATTTCCAAATACCTTATGACTCCAGTGATTAGGCAATAGAGCTAATTACTCTAAGTATTTTTTTTCTTCAAGGCTTACTTCCTACTTTGACTCATTCAACTGAAACAATTAGATTCACCAAGAGAAATGGGTAATGTCTTTTCAAACCATATTTCCCATAACACTTAGTTTCCTGCAGCAAATCATTAAATAGTCAACAGATGCATTTAGTTTTCACTCTATACAATTTCAAGCAATTGTTTTGAAACAAGGGCAAAAGTAGTTTTTTTTTTTCCTCTTCTACCAAATATCTTCTCCTGCCCCAGTTAGACAGACAGGTTATTAAAGAAATCACTTTGCTCCTGTGCAACTTGCATACTACTTTCTGTTTCAACATTCTGAGGGGCGATATCAAATGCCATGAAAGGTCTTGGGGCAAGAAAGTTGAAGAGGTTTAAAGTTCACTCTGTGAACAAGGAAATTACTAACTGTTGATACATGCAGTAAAGGAACCATCCCTGTTAGTAAAGATTAGCATCCCACAATTATAACACCTAGGAAAATATATGCTCCAGAATTGACAAATTATCCAGAACCCCCCCCCCCAACTTCCTTTTGTTTCATCCCTAAAATATAAAGCAAGCATACTTTAGTGACATGATTTTTTTTCTGGCACCTTTCCACAGCCAATTCCATTCATGCAGAAAAAGGATGAAATTCCATCATTCGAGCATGACATCTCAAAATTCAAACTTAATGAGAGCTTTGGCAGCTTCTGTCGAAGGCAGACAGTGATTAACAAAACACTTCAGAGTACAAGGCACAGCAGTGCTCAAAGAAAACAGTGATGATCTCCACTTAATTGTAGAAAAGCCCAAAGCATCTGCCAGCCGAGGAGAGCTAGAGCCATAAGGAGCTATTGCTCAGATAGGCTGTCATCTCCAGAGATCAACAACCATATGCTCAGCTCAAGCACAAACTCCAAAGAAGTTAATTTTCTGACAAAATACAGGGATAAATATGACATTCAAACAAGTGTGCTCACCCATCCTGAACACACGTTCATCTGCACGCATCAGATTTATGCATCATTTAAACACAAGCAAATATAATTTGTTTGGAATACAAACATTGCTGCATGGGTACAGGTATAATTAATCTTTGTCTGCTCCACAGGTTCTTGTGTTCTACTGGTTAACCACGCTTTCAACAAACTTTTGATGAATGGAGAAGTCACTTGTTGCTTCATACCTAAACACACACCACACTTGTTCAAGCTCTTGAAATCAATGCAAATTTTTTAACACAAGATGAAAAATTAGCCTTATTATTGCTACGATTTGAAGTGTGATATACACACACACAGAGAGATCTATCTTCCTGTCTATCATTCATCTATCTATCTGTGTATCTATCTGTCTATCTAATCTATCTATCATTCTACCTATCTATGAAAGCAAAGCTGAGATCTTGACAAAACATTTCTGAGATATACTGCTTTACTTCTCTCTCTCTCTCTGAAATCAAAACTCTCTCTCTCTCTCTCTCTCTCTCTGAAATCAAAACAGATCTTGGCAAAACATTTCTGGGATACCGCTTTGCAAATAGAAGCAAGGTTTTCCCCCTGAGAGGTGGACATTTCCAGGATAAAATCACCAGAGAAATTGTTTGTTAGTACCTGTGGTCATAATGTATTCTAGTCGAAAATAACACAAGGTAAAAACAAGAAAATAAGTGAGAAATGGGTGTTGTACATAAGGGCTACAGAAAGTTAAAAAATAAGAGGTTGCCTTCTAAGAAGGAAAAACCCCCATATTCTCCCAACATTGAGAGGTGGAGATTCCTCTTGAGGTAATACTTCCCCCAAAAATGCAAAATGTAGCATCAGGTAGACTAGATTCAGCAGGCTATCAACTGTGAATGTCTTGAAAACAGGTGTTTGATTTAGCATTTGCACACTAACCAAATGGTAGTTAATTTTTCAGAGGTGAATAATCATATTCCTTATAAAAACTAAAGTATCTGATGGCAAAAAAGGGCTTCAGTAGCAAACCTAACTCCTATTTTGAAAAACACTCCTAATGCCCTTCACAAAAAAGGAATTCAATTTCTCCTTTGTTTGTATCATCAGCATCTTCCAAGGTTGCACACTGAAACTTAAGTGTTAGCTTATTTTCTAATCGTAGCCACTCTCCCCACGTTGAAGTTACAGTGGAAAATGTCACATTGTCATGTCCATGTATAAGCTTTGTTAGAGTCTGAGTTATCTTGTAATTTTGATGTTATTTTTGATGTTATTGTGCCATCATTTTAAAATATTTTAAATATTTTATAATATTTAATATTTTAATATTAAATTTAAAATATTTTAAAATATTTAAATATTTTAAAATATTTTCTCTGATTATAGAAGTAATTTATTCTTAAAATAATTTATAAAATGCACGTAGATGCAAAGAGGCAGTCTGAATCATCTTTAAAGCCACAATCAGCAAAAACAAATCAAACAAAACAAAAACTGGTTAATTTTGATAAATTTTCCTAATATATATACATGTATGTAAAAAATGCCAAGCCATTAAAATATGTTTATATGTTTATTTTTTCTCCCTATACTATACTCTGAACTTTAAGCACTACTCATATAATTATATAGATTTGAAAACATTTTTAAATGGCTAATTAACATCCCATTGCATCGATGGACTTATTTTACCATGAGTTATTTAACCACTTCCCTCTTTGGAGTTTTTCTAATTATTTGTGATTATAAAACGGCACTATAATGAAATTCATTATAAAAGTATTCTTAAATTATTTCAACTGGAGTTTCAAGATCAGTTGATACGATTATTTTTAAAATTTTGATATGTGCTATTAAATTTTCCTCAAGAATATTGATGACAAATCAAATGTAACCAGATATACATGAAGATTAGCACTTAATGGCATCTTCATTGATAGATATTCCTTTTAACTAAACCATGTTCTAGATTATTATATCAAAAAGAAAAGGGTTTCTTTGGAACAAAATTGAATATGATAAAATTGATTTAAATGCTTCTAAATTAAGGTGATTTGGGTAGAAGGAATATTTACAAATTAAATTTTAAGTGGAAAACTATAAGAATATTCGTAATTTCAATTAGAATTGAAATGTTATGGATTTGTGGTAAAAAATATACTTTTTACTTTATGAATGAGATAATAGAGGAAATAAAAGTCTATAAATAAACAAAAATAGAAAAGGCAACAAAAAATAATTCAAAGACAAAAGAAATACTTCTGACCCATAAGTACAGTTCATCCCTAGATCAAAAATATATATGGCTGGGCCCGTGAGCCATGGCCGCTGAGTCTGCGCTTCCGGAGCCTGTGCTCCGCAACGGGAGAGGCCACAACAGTGAGAGGCCCGCGTACTGCAAAAAAAAAAAAAAATATATATATATATATATATATATATATATATATATATTTAAGACTTTTACACACTTTTCAAGTCTGTCTTCAAGCATGCACATACGTCTCTTGAATAACTCTGTTTGAACATTCTGAATCCTTAATCTACTGCAGTAACTTTTCCATCAAACTTCATAAAATAAAATGTTCTACACCTCACTGCTTCTATTCCCTCACCATCCTCATCCTGATTAGCTGATTTGACTTCCATCCCCCCTATTCCACTGAAAACACTTTTCTAAGCACATCATTAATTTGTCTTTCTGGGTGTCTTTGGTTTATTTCTCTCCTTCTTTCTCTTATCTTTGTATTTCCTTCTTCTTGAAACTATTTTCTAATATGTCGAACATATTCTACCCCCTTCCTTTGCTCCTATTTTTCCTTCCTCTGAGAATGACCTCTCCCTCTTTTCTATCCCCAAACTGCTTTTTTTTTTTTTTTTTTTTTTTAGAAATAGCAAAATCAACACTTGCTCCAAAAAGCCTTCTGTCATGGTTGGGACTCTAAAGAATTCATGGCACACATTTGGCATTGATAACATATCACCTACTAGTACTCTTTTATGAACACGTTTTAACTCTCACAATAAATTTTAAACTGCTTGAAGGGAGAAGGCCTGAGGATCTTATATTTATGCATTTATTTGCCTATTATTTCATCCTTGTCAAAGAAGCCATACTATCAGTAGAGTCCAACTGTCTTATAAGGACCAGATGACTCTAGTATCTCTAAGAGTCTATAATTAAAACTGTCTCCTCTGCAGTCATTCCTACTCCTTTCTGTGTCATATGATGTTTATTCTATCATTCTGACATTACCATGAGCATTCTCCCATGAAATACTGAATTTTAAAATACCTAACATAATGTCTAGAATATAACAAATACTCAATACTTTGATACTGCACGCTCTCTCTTGCTTCAATTCTCAGTCCTTATCACTTCATTTTCTGTAGAAAACTGCCATTTCTTGGCCTCTAAATATCTGACTTATCTTCCTGTTTGTGGGACTCTCTCTCCCACATTGTGTTGTACAGTCAGTTCTGATCTAACATGGCATATGTGTTCCTAAAAATTGCCATGCTATGCAAAATTATACACTAAAATCACTTGACTTTTGGGGAAAATGGGGTAGGAGCACAACTTCATCAGTGACACACTTAAAAATTTTTAAACCTAACAAATATAATAGCACAGTTTTACACATCAAGTGATTAAGAAACTCATAAATAGTTCAATAAGTATGGTACTTTACCTTGACAAACACCTGAAGTTTGCTCATGAGTGAGGGTAGTGATACAGCATGTGAGTTAGTGGGAAGGGGCGGGAGGACGATTACCTGAAGCAGGATAGAGCACTGTAACACCAGATGTGGATGGCTGTGACTCATAATACTCAGGTATCTGGTAGATGTAGAAGTTTGTTTGTGGGTGGGTAGGTGAGCGTGTTTTGTGTATTCCTAAATGGCTCAGGTCAGTTGAGTAGTTTCCTGCATTCACCTAGTCTTTCTCACAATCATAATTAAAGAAACATGAAATGTTCATTATGCTCAAACTGTCCCCCAACATATCAATTGAAATTTGTGTTTTCAAAGTAAGTGTTATATCAGAAATGCATGCACATACCACATTGATACGGGCTTTTCTATCCCAGTTTCTGAATGCCCCAAATATTGCCAGCTTTGTGTAAAACTCAGAACAAGAACAGGCTCTTCAAATATTCCAGGTTCAATACAAACGTTTCTGTCATTTGGTCCTTTGAACCAGTGGGTCTATTGGTGCCCCCATAGCTGTGGTGGGTTGGGCTGCCATCTGGAGCTTATTATATACAAAAGATAATCACAATATCTTTTAGGGTTTATAGCAAAATTATGTCTTCTTCTGCAAATAGCTGTTTTCTTTTTGAGAAATAACTCGTGACTTTTCCTACCTTTCACTGTTAAACAACAGATAACCATATGCCCGGACCTGATTAGTGTTAAAGCCATAAACTCACAGATGTAGCCAACATCCATTGATTGTCAAGTGAAAGTTTTACTTATTGTAAAGGCCAGAAGTGCCTGAATGTGTAAGTTTCAGGAAAACTTGACTTACACTCTCAACATGACAATTCTTGCCATGCTTCTATCAATTTCTTAATCCACACTTATGGATTCATGACTATGATTAGTTACCTGAGGAGGAAAAATCTGAATTTGGTTTATAGCTGGCTTTGTACCATATGCTAGCCCAAACTAGAGTGTACCCTAAGGGCAAGCCAGGAAGAATAGAAAATAAAATCTTCTTTACGGTAGAACTTTGTATGACACATCTCATTGTCCTCTTTACCTGGAAGGATAAATAGTCTGATTTTGTACAATACAAGGACATACAATACATGGATAGTCGCTAAGCTCTGGTCAGACGGTCAGAGATTCAAAATATTTGAAGATTAATAACAAACTGGTTTAAGAGAAGGTATCTGGGTAGATCTATTGAAATAGTTTCAGAGTGGAAAGATGTTTTTATCCTTGAATGCTCACCTCCATTGTCACAGAGGTTCTCAATAATCAGGCAAACAAGATACTACTTTTTGTGAATGCCATTTAGCCTCTTTTTCCCAGTATCCTGCTTAAGCCAGTACTTTCAAAATGGGCTAACAAACAAAGTGCCAGTATGGCAAAGGCAGAGGCTAGATATGAGCCCAATTAAATGAACTCCCCTTCACCCAAACTGATATGGCTACTACCCTGCTAAGTGTCAGGATGCCAACATGATAGATCAATCTAAAACCAATATATCCCTAAAATCAAGCATCCACTTGATGGCTTGCTCATTACACTAAACTATTTCCAGCAGAGACTCGGCTGACTGGAACAAAACCACTTTTTCTGCATTTGGACTTTTCTTCTCTACCTACCGTGTTTCTGCCAGCAAAATCATCTGGTTTCTTACTGGATGTCTCATTCATCATCATCAGGGAATCTACTTTATAGTTAAGGAAGTAGGTAAAGGACTGATGCCTACAAGTTTCGTTGTTCTTACCATATCAGTTACAGAAATAGATGAACTTATAGAACTGAAAGATGGTCTACCAAATGCAATGGTGTCAATAGGTAGACAATGCCTTGAGCCGTTGAACTGCTGTCCTACATGATGAAATGGCTGCCCTGAACCAGCAAAAATATATGAAAAAATGGAGTTGCTATTTACTGAGAAGGGACAGACTGCAGAAGGAGGAAGTATAATAGAGAGTTTCAGGATTTCTGTTTTGACATTTTGAATTTGAATTGTCTATTAAATATCAGTGTGTAGACTTAGAGAAAAAGGGGTCTAGGAAAGATTTATATGAGACTCATCAACAAATAGATGGTATTTAAAGCTAGTAGACTAGATGAGCTCACCCAGGCAGCGAAAGTTGAATAAATTAGAAGTGGTCCAGTGATCTTATGGCTCTCTGGAACCAACCAAGGAGACTAAAAGAAGCAGCCACTAGGCAGGGCAACCAAGAGAATGGTGTCTTGGAACCTAACTGAAAAAACTTTCAAAAAGAAGAGGGTAATTAATTATGTCATAAATGCTACTGCAAAGTCAAGCTGAAAAATGATCATTACATTTTGCAACATGGAGGTCACTGTTGCCTATGACAACAGCTATTTCAGTGGATTGATAGGAGCAAAATCCTGATTGGAATGGGTTTGACAGAGTTTGAGAGGAAAATTCTTGGTAATAAATATATATGCAATTTTTGAGGAACTTTACTGTAAAGGAAAGTGGTTGGTTACAGAAATAAGGATAAACTTATGCCATGATAATCAAGCGAAGGTAGAACACAAATACTACATATGCAAATGCATTAACAGGCATGGGAACCTGTTGGAAGTTCTCTTCTGATACTTCCCTGCTTCTGTTTTCACTGTGAAGTAGGTAGCAAGGTCATCCACAGAGTGTGATGATATGGACCTGCTATAATAAGTTTAAGGGGAAAAAAGAAAATGTGAAATAGTGGTCAAGCACAGGGGAGGAGTGTGGGAAATGGAGTTGCACTGAGGAATGGAGACCAGTCACCTTGCATGTATTTTTCTCTAGTCTCTTTCAGCTCTTCCTGCAGGTTCATGGAGTAAGTAGAGAGTTATTTATAAAATGAGCTGAGGATTTGCTAAGCCAATAAAGATGTAGAGATAAGCAATAGTAAAGATGTAAGGGGGTTGACTATGATAATGGCCCATGTGATCTAAACCAGCAGAAGGAAAGTGAGGATCATGTGTAGCTCACCCTGCTGGAAGGAGTTAAATTCCTTAGTTTCTGCTCTATTCATCTGGGCTCCTAACAAACACAGTTTTTTATTGTCATTTACATATTGTTTTGTGTATCTTGAGGAGTAAGTTCTTTCAAAAACCAACAGCATGATTCTGATAGCAACTCAGTAATAAATAAGTGATCACTGACTACTAGCTTACTGTTTGAAATAGTCATTTATTCAGTCATTCCATTTCTGATCCCCAGAGAAGAAGAAAAATTAGGTAGTGGGCTTAACTGTGTAGCAAAACATTTTCAAGAGGTAAGAGAGAAGAGGATAAATCATGAGGTTTGAAATCACATAGACCTGGGTTTGAATTCTGGCCCAGCTGCTCATAAGGTTTCTGTCACCAAAGCAGGTAACTAAACTTCTCTGAACCCGAGTTTCCTCATCTTCAAAAGGAAGATAACACCTACCAGTTAGCTTTGCAGTGAATATTAAATAAGATAACATTACTTAATACCTTGTAGGCCAGTTTAATTTTAAAATGTACTTACTTTTTTCTGCTGTCAGTTGATATGCCAAAATTGTATTATCTGATATGCTAGTTTCCCTGGGTACTGTGTAATAAAGTGATTCCACGGTCAAATACATTTTAAAATGCTGTGTCAAACAAGGGTAAACAGTTTTCTTGACTGTAGAACTTCTCAGAGGGTTTGATAGGTTAATATACTTTTGTAATTTGAGAAAGTGTTATAACATGCAAGGTATCCCATAAGTATTTGACAGAAGAATCCATTCCATTTTTCCCAAATATTTAAATGGCCTACTATTTCACAAGATGTACTATTGGGAGAAACTGTTTTAGACATTTCTCTGCCTGAATTTCTACTCGGAAAAGTCATTCAAGGATAGCCAAGCTCTATATACTCTATTTGGCAGAGCTAATGGCATTTTCAAAGGCCATGCCATACTTTTAAAGATCTAGCATAGTTATTTTCCAGGGGAAAAAAATTCTGCAGCCTCTTGAGGAATCTAATTTTAAGTATAGCCTTTTCCCTAGCTAAATCCTCTGTATTTCAAGTTCGGTCAGCTTCTTCTTACTCAATACAATTTTGTCACCATAAGTATTTTGTCACACCCATAAAATTTGAAAGTTGGAATACAGATCATTTATTCCTTCATTTTTTTGCTATCTCAATGAGTTTTCATATAGCATAATTTATTAAACTATTTTTATTCTATAATACATCTAACTAAATTTTTGTAATCAAATTATATCATATCTTACACAGAGAAAACAAGTCAGCTACTACCTGGATATATAGTTGTTGAAGGAGATTTTTTAAAAAAATCCCCCAAATGGGGAATAGTTATAGAACTATACTGGAAAAAGAATACAAGTACCTTGTCTTTTTTATCAAAATAATGTCATTCATTAAGCAAGTACATGAAAAACCTTATTTCTAAAAATTGAAACTCATTTTTCTGTTTCCCTTATTCCCTTCTGGAATTTACCTCATTGTGCCAGTAAAGACCAGAAAGTTACTCTGCCTGCATCTCTCTGATCTTTTATACAGTTAACCAAGAAGTGAACAAATAGCAAATAAAAGATCATCACTTTTTTACATAATCATTTTTTCCTAGAATTGCACACAAATCTGTGGTCTGCCTTAACCACTGAAAATTGACATTTCCCATATCCTCGGGTTAGTGTGACATTAACTGGAGCATCACATTCTGCTAGTATCTCTTTCCCTTATTATTTTTACGCATTTTATGCTATTTTTAAAGTCATGCTGTTGAACATGTCATGACTGAATATGAGTGAATCCAAATATCAGCTCTTTTAATATGAATACAAATGTCAGATTGCAGGCAAGCCCTCCCTGCTTGAATTTGATAACAGAGAACGGGTCCCATGTCCAGCTAATGCTAGAATTCTATCTCAACCAGGTGTCCTTATAAAAGTACAAGCATAATGGTATGAGCATAATTTTAAACAAATTCAGGAAAACATAAATGTTTCAGGTTAATTTTGAGAGGAAAGTAAAGCTTCAAATCTATATGATCCAGTATCAGCCTAAATATGATATGAAGGAAAATATTAACTGGATCTTCCCAGGTAATTTAATTATCAGTTTCAGATTGTTAGTGACTAGTCCGAATGGGATAACTTGAAAATAAAATAACATTAGTTCCTTCTTTTTTGTTATTGGATTTTACATTTATTCTCCTTACTGGGTAGTACCTATAGCCAAGTCGTTTAGATTTTCAGTAATCCATTTCAAAAAGTGACCACAGGTGACAGGGAGCCTTTTGACATTCATCTTTTACAATTTTGATCCCAACAGTTGTTGAAGGAAATCACTGAAAGTTAGGTGACCCCGGGGTCTGGGGCCCTTTGACACAACATAGTTAGTGCATCAAACACAGGTGCATGCCAACCTGATTCTAATTATCTTGATTGCTAGAAAGAAATATCTTTTTACTTCATTTCAGGGTAACCTTCATTTTGCCATTCAACTGAAAATAATAATACTTAATGTGAGCTACATAAAGACTTATTTTGCCTTTGCAGCATCCTGTGCTCTGAGCAATGCCAATCCATACTTCTTTATTTGGGCAAATCACTTTCTCTTTGAGTCTGTGGAAGAACCCCAGCAGAGGGAAGGATACTTAACAGAGTCGCAGTATATAAATAGCTCTGCTGAGAGCATTACAAAGGCTCTGTTGTGCTATCACACAGCAAAGCCAATAATATACAATATGAAAAATCCCTGCCAAGTGCATAGAGAATACAGACAATGTTTGCCATTTCTCTGATCGGCTGTTTGTTATGTGTTGCAAGAGTTTATAGCCAGAGAGTCAGAAAAGTCTACCACACCCCAAAGTCTTTCTATTAGAACAATAACAACAACAACAACAATATAAGCCATAAACACACGCACACAAACACATGTGTGACTTGAAAGACATCAGGACAGCATTAACAACAACAAAAAAACAGTGGGTGGGAGTGGAATTGAAATGCAAACATTTCTATAGAAAGAGAAATGGAATTTTCACAAAGCACCAAAGCCTTGTATAACCACTTTCTTGAAGATGTCCTCTGTTTTCTGAAAGCACATCAATCCACAGATTTGTAAAAGAGTTAGAACATCAAGATTTTTAAGGAAAAATCATACTTTAAAAAAGCACATATGAATTGACTACCTTCTTGAAAATAAGTAAAACAAAGCCATTTTATTTGCCACGAAAAGTTAAAATTTTATTTTCAGAAGATGAACTTAAAATATGGCTCAGATGCATAGCAAGAAAATAAGATACTTGAAAGCTATGACTTAAGATTCTCTTTGACTTTATCTGCTGTATTTGAAGATGTGGTCATCAAATACACATTCAGGGCATTTTGATTTTTACTACTTTCAACAAACATTTTCAATTTTCTATGAGAAAGTTTTTCATGGAAATTATATTATTATGTTTTACTATAATGCCCTAAAATATAGATAACATTGCAGTCAGATCTTTTAAAATTTCTCTTGCCTTCTCACCCCATCTCTCCTTGGTCTCCTTTACTGTGATTCTTCCCTGTTTTATTTCACCTACAGTTCTCTGATGCCCTCTTTTCTCTTCCATTTCTGTCTTTCTTTTTTCCAGTCACTTCTAAAATCATTCACAACCCTTCTTTTGCTTTTATCTTTATTTGACATAAACCTACTTCTGGATTTCTCTCTTCTTGATTTCTACCACCACCCCCAAAAGCATGAGGCAGCACTAGAGATTTCTTTTGAAATAATACTTTATAAATTTTCTCAAGTTGTGGAGAGCAAAATGTTCAAGCTAAACTATTCCAGCATACGCAAAGTTCCTTTAGTGGAATCCAATCATACATTATATTCCAGTTCAAAATTCACCTCCACTGTGAAATCTTTCTCTCCTTAGGAAAAAATGTTTGCTTTCCTATCTGTCCCCCAAAGAACTGTATACATGACTCTACTTTGGAACTTATGTTATCTTATAGAAAGTTGTCTACGTATTCATCTGGCCTAGTAAAATCTTGATTGGAAGATATATGGCTTATATATCTTCTTATTTCCTATATACAAAATGATATCCTAAACCCAGCAGGTCCTCAATAAACAAAGCTTAAAGAAACACATACACCCAAATTGTTCTGAGTTTATAGCCCTGCTTTCTATTTATTGGGGAAGTCACTTAACCTATACAAACTCAGATTCCTAATTTGCAAATTTACTTCCTAAGGTGGTGAAATAATGCCTTTAAGGCACTTAGCACAGTACCTGGCAGCACATAGTAATTGCTCAATTTGTGTTAGCTGTTGCTTCTTGGGAAGGTGGACCTCTCCTAATATCAATAGTTTTGATGTGGTTGTAATTTCTTTTAAAATAAAACTGCTAGAACTCTCCCAAACACTTTTTTATGGCCAACATCATCCTACAAATGTGCTGCTGGATGTCTCATTAAATGATATATAGATTCCCTAAAGGTGAAGTTGAGGACTTGAAACTTTTTTGTAATGGGCATCACGAGGGAGTAGGAACTCCAGATGGTTCACGGCACAGCCAGCTGTCCAGGGAGCATTGCTTGATGAGAGCTCTGGCCCAGGAGAAGAGGGAAAGGTAAAGGCCCATCTGAAAGTCTGGCTCAGTGGCCTAGGATAAGACTGCATGCACATCAAATATGAGACCCATCATCTGATCCACTCATGAATCATTTATTATTACCCCATTCAATGTATTGCATGATTGTAAATTCTACTACATTAAAGAACAAACTAGCTAAGTCTTGCTTTGTATATAATCATCTTTTTCTGGAGAAATCTTATTTTCTTCGTAGTACCCTTAAAGAAAAAAAAAGTCACAGTCTAAACTATACCAAGAACATGATATAGATTCCTGGTGTTCTGCCTGAAATAAATATATCTATCTATACAACAAATGATTTCTTGACACATTGTTCCTGAAAGGCTGTTGTTTGTACTATGGGTAGACATGAGAGAAAGCTTCAGAGATTTTATTTCTTTCTGGCAATTAAAAAAATTTCACTTTCACTTCTTGCTGCTCACATCCAACTGCTTTTTCAAAAATAAATCTCAAAATTTCCCTAAATACTCAAATTTCTGAAACTGCTTAAAAGAAAAGAATCTAGGTTGTTTCCTCCCCTTAACTGTCTTAAATACATGGACCTTGGTTTAGATATTACCCATATCTATTCTTTTCCACTCATCTTTGTCTATTTCTCTACTCTGTACTTGTATCAAGTTTTTGTCACAAAGGATGCTACTTTGCACTTATATCAACTGAAACTCATCCCGATTGTTTTGTTAGATCATTTTCCTATTTCTTCAAGGTCATTTTTATTTTCACTGTTACTTCTCTCAACCAAGCAGCCCTTACAATAGATCTGAAGTATGCAGTTACCAATACATTTGAAAAAAGTGCTTGACTACTTTCCCTCTTTATCTGAAGTACCTACACTTCCAGGAATATCAGGCACTACCCTTGTCGTTTTCCAAGTCTCTAAATGGGTTTCCTCCTGGCTTTACCTTCCTTCTTATTCAGCCTAGAATCCTTAGACAGTGTCTTAAGTTTTTCTCTTGCTAGCACCTTTAGGATCATACTTCCTGTGTCCCTGTGCTACAAGTATTTAGCCCTGGATAAGCCCAGTCATCCACTCTCTACATTTCTACATACATACTGAGCAGTGCTAGAAAAAAATCACAGAAGCATGTCATTTGGTACATTTACAAATATATAGCTTCTGATTTTAACAATGCCCTCTAGGTTGATAAGTAATTTTAAATACATTTTACTAGTACCCTTTTCCATTTCTAGAGTATTTGTCCGAAGTTTTATTATTCCTTGGAAACCAGTACTAAACTTTTACCTACTTACTCCCAATGTATATTTGCCTCTTATTTTGAAAACCAAGATCATCTGGAATTTATTTCCTCAACTTCCTGCCTCTTACCTTTAAAAAGAAAAATGATTTACTCCTAAAACATTATAACCTCATCCCATGCTGCCTCCGGGAAAAAAAAAAAATAGCCCTATTCCTATTCAAAAATAGACCTTTTCCTCCTATCTAGATCTGTGGTACTGCTGAGTGATTAATTTTTTACTGATCAAAATCATAATAGAAAAGAAATAAGGAGTTTTTCATAAAGCATTTAATATCAAGGACCACGTTAATTCTGAGGGATACACTTCTACCTCACTCATCTTCCACTGAAAAAGAAAAAGAAGATTAAAAACATATATATTTCTTGTTTACCCACTCTTTATATCAGACCTTTTTCTTTTTTATTTCTTGTTTCTTTAGAGTCAAGCTTCTAAAGGAATAATATACATCCGCTGTTCAAATTCCATAATTCCCAGTCACTTCTTAACCGCTACCATTTGATTCCTATTCATTAAAGTTGCTTTTGTTAAGGTAAGTAACCACCTCCTTAATCATAAAAGCCAAGGGTCACATTTAAGTTCTCATTTTCTTTGATTCCGAAGATGCCTTTGGCACTATTGACCATTCCCACAGCTTTGAAAGTTTTTCCTCCCTTTGATAATTCAAAATTCTTTTGTTTCTCTACTTACTTTCTGACAACACTATTTGTCCTCCTTTTGGAGCTCTGCCTTATCTACAAGGGTCTTAAATTTTGATGTTCCTCCTGTGCTCTCTTCTTAGTTCATTCTAGTCTCACATGACTCACTTTCTGTGTAATCTCATTCCTATTCTTGATAACTTCAAATAATCTGGATCTTGACAGATATTTTTATAGAGCTATAAATCTGTTTTTAACTTCTCATTATGCATTTTTATCCATACATCCTGTTAACCTTCAGTTAAGTGTGCTCAAGGTACAAATCCTTTTACTCTTACATTTTCTCTCTCCATACGTTCTATCAAAATGGTGCTACCCTTGAACTAGCTGTCCAAGTCAGAAACTGCTTCTCCCTTCCTTCCACTCTCCATCCAGTCAGTTAGCTAAACCAACTTGCAAATTTCTCTTGTCTTCTCAATTCTGATGAGCACCACCTTAACCAGTTTCCCTTGATTTCATCATTATGGCCTTCATTAAAGCCATATCATTCTGACTGGAAACTCTTTCAAAATGCACCTGGAATGATCTTTCTAAACTGGCATGGTTTCTACAATCTACAGGATGTGGAGCATTTTTTCACTAATTATTAGAGAAATGCAAATCAAAACTACAATGAGGTATCACCTCACACTGGTCAGAATGGCCATCATGAAAAAATCTACAAACAATAAATGCTGGAGAAGGTGTGGAGAAAAGGGAACCCTCCTACACTGTTAGTGGGTATGTAAATTGGTAAAGCCGCCATGGAGAACAGTATGGAGGTTCCTTAAAAAACTAAAAATAGAACTACCATATGACCCAGCAATCTCTAGGCATATACCAGGAGGAAACCATAATTTGAAAAGATACATGCAACCCAATGTCCAGTGCAGCACTACTTACAATAGCCAGGACTTGGAAGCAACCTAAATGTCCATCAACAGAGGAATGGATAAAGAAGATGTGATACAAAAAAAAAAAAAAAAAAAAAAAAAAAGAAGATGTGATACATATATGCAATGGAATGTTACTCAGCCATAAAAAAGAACAAAATAATGCAATTTGCAGCAACATGGATGGCCCTAGAGATTGTCATACTGAGTGAAGTAAGTCAGACAGAGAAAGTGAAATATCATATGATATCGCTTATATGTGTAATTTAAAAAACAGGTACAGGGCTTCCCTGGTGACACAGTGGTTGAGAGTCCGCCTGCTGACGCAGGGGACGCGGGTTCGTGCCCCAGTCCAGGAAGATCCCGCATGCCACGGAGCGGCTGGGCCCGTGAGCCGAGGCCGCTGAGCCTGCGCGTCTGGAGCCTGTGCTCCGCAACGGGAGAGGCCACAACAGTGAGAGGGCTGCGTACAGCAAAACAAACAACAACAGAAAGACAGGTACAAATGAACTTAGTTACATAACAGAAGTAGAGTCACAGATGTAGAAAACAAATTTATGATTAGCAGGGGATAAAAGGGAGGAGGGATAAATTGGGAGATTGGGATTGACACATACACACTACTATATATAAAATAGATAACTAATAAGAACCTACTGTATAGCATAGGGAACTCTAGTCAATAGTCTGTAATGACCTATATGGGAAAAGAATTTTTAAAAAGAGTGGATATATGTATATGTATAACTTATTCACTTTGCTGTGCACCTGAAACTCACACAACATTGTAAATCAACTATACTCCAATAAAAATTAAAAAACAACAAAAAATCTACAAGATGAAGTCATGCTCTTAACCATGCTTTTCAAAGCCCCTGCCTCTCTTGTCATATTTCTCAGCACTCTTACACATCTTTCTCATGCTGCCTTACTAGACAACTTAGTGCACCCATCATGCCTTATGGTGGGCACATGTGTCCCTCTTGCTGCAATGTCCTTCTTTTTCTCCCAAATTCTTGAGCAACCTTCAAGATAGAGCTGAAAGTTCTCTCTGATACCTCTTTGGTTTCTTTTAGAGTGTCTGTTAAGGGATTGCTTACTTGCTTTGTTCAGCACAGGATTATAAGCTTCTTGACTAGGAGGAGTTTGCCTTTTTCATCTGGTATGGAACCTGGTTTGTTGCAGCCACTTAACAGGTGTGCACTGGTAAATAGTACTTAGCCACACTGTAGTTTTTCAAATATCCTGTCCTCCCGTTTAGAAAAGTGTGAATGGCAACGAAAACCTAATTAATTCAAAAATACTTTTTATTCTTAAATTTTAGTATTATAACCATATTTTATTAGACTACTCACAGATCTAAATCTTTTCTTCTTATGGAAGTTTAGAGGAAAAAGTGTAAAATATGTGACTCGGTCTTTGGCATTCTCATAGGTCCCTATTGCAGTGTCTCTCCCCTCTTTGAAAATGCCCCCTCCCCGAGCACCCAAACTCTATCCCCCACCTCTCCAGGCACCCAAACACTATCCCCCTAAGCACCCAGACACTATCCCCCACCTCTCCAGGCACCCAAATCATATTTCTGAAGTTAGCAGAGTAATAGCGTAATAAAGATTGAAGTTACACTCCTTCATGATAACTTTTATTTAAACATGGCACTTTAAAAGACCAAAAAATATTCAGGACCCAAAGGAATTATACTCACATGTGCATTTTAGACTCTGAATAACAATTGGTGGAACTGTTTTTTTTTTCGGGGAATGGTGTGAGAAGAGAAAACTATTTAATGCCGCTTAAATATAACGACTCATAAGACCAGATGTATTGTTAATTTCCTGGAAAACATATCAGAACTGGTTTGAAGACAGGCCTTTAGCTTGCTTTTTAAAAACTAATTTTATTTTCTTTTTCAACACTGAGGAAATTAGGATTCAATGATATGCTGCTGAGCACAGAAAATATCATTCAGGAACCAACCAACGAACACAACTCACGAGGTGATGAGCAAGGGATTAGGCGACGTAGCATAGTAAGCTTAAAGGAGTTTAGAAAGAAAACCGAAAAAGGAGCGTGCTTAAGAATACCTGGGGGACTTCCCTGGTGGCACAGTGGATAAGAATCCGCCTGCCAATGCAGGGGACACGGGTTCGATCCCTGGTCCAGGAAGATCCCACATGCCGTGGAGCAACTAAGCCCGTGCACCACAACTACTGAGCCTGCGCTCTAGAGCCCACATGCCACAACTGCTGAGCCCACAGGCCACAACTACTGAAGCCTGTGCGCCTAGAGCCCATGCTCCGCAACAAGAGAAGCCACCGCAAAGAGAAGCCCACACACCACAACAAAGAGTAGCCCCTGCTCACCACAACTAGAGAAAGCCTGCGCACAGCAACAAAGACCCAACACAGCCTAAATTAAATTAAATCAAATCAAAGAAAAAAAAAGAAAAGAAAAGGATACTTGGTCTCCAAGAAGTGTTAACTGGTGTTTACTTGAACACATACTTGGAGTGGGGCTGGAGGAGCATGAATAGTTTTTGAAAACTTTTATACAAGTTATTTTAAGCCATTAACCACACTTACTCACTGCTTCATCAATTCACAAGAAAAAAATTCAAAGATGAATAACATTTAAAGTAAGATAAATGAAAAAGGGGCAGTATCTTGAATCTATCATTGACTAGTTCCCATGCTTGTAAACCAGATTTTGGAATAGGAGTATAATTATTAGAAGATTTTTATCTTTCTCTTCATTGAGCTGAGGATCAATAGCATATAAGTTGAGGGGAGAATTTTCCCAGAGTTAGAGAGTTTTAGTAAATATCAATTTGCCAAGCCTTGGTGGAAATTTGAATTGCTATTTACAGATGTGGAAAGGAAAAAGGAAAAAATGCTATTCTTCAAAAGTGTCTTTGAATGTTGGATACTTGATAATAAATTTCAGGTTGATTCAAAATTATTTAAATGATAAATATATTTTTAAACTCTGGTCTCAAGAAATAGTTTTTAAGTTATATCTCTATCCTATTAATCACTGTGACCCCAATCTCCAGAAAAATATCTAACATGTAATGGTACTCAGTAAACAGTTCCTAAATAAATGGTGTAATCCATAAAGTGCATTGATTTGGGCTGCTAATATTAATAAGGTTTAAATGTTTATTGAGAGCTTACTATGCACCAGGAATTGGAACAGGGTTTTCTGTGTAATATCTTTTTTAATCCTCATGGCAACACTATAAAGTAAGTGGAATGGTGACCCTCACTTTAAATATAAGATAAATGAGGGACTGAGAGATGAAGTAGTTTTCCCAGCTAGTGAATGATGGAGTCACACAAGCAGATGGACTTCAGAATCCCTGCACTTAACCACCATGCCATACCTCTTCTGCATCTTCTACTGTATTTTTTCACATTCATTCATTCATTTATCAAGCATTTATTGAGTGGCTTTTAAGGGCTAAACACTGTTCTAGAACTGAGGTTATGAGAATGAGCCAAACACTAAGTATTCACATTCTCCTTAACCTTATTATGTTGGGGAGAGGGATGGGGAAGAAACACAAATTAAATTGATAAAGAAGAAATGAAAAGAAAACACAGAAGAAAGAGGACAGAGTATAACAGTTCAGGTTGCTATTTTAGATAGGAGTCAAGTGAAGCCATTCTCTTAAGGTGACACTTGACCAGAAACAGGAAGAAAGGAGGAACCAAGCTATGCAAACACATGAGAAGAACCTGTCCTAGCTGTGGCCGGGGGTACTCGTGGCTGGGAGCACAGCATCTCCAGAGATGGCCAGTGAGGGCAGAGCAGATGAGAAAGTAGAAAGAGAGAGATAGTGATAACAAAGGTGAGCCTGGAGAAGGCAGAAGACAGCATAGGCCATGATACAAAGACTTTGGGTTTTATTCTGAGTGTTTTGGGAGGCCACTTGAGAACTTTGAGAAGTGAAATGATTTAAAAAATAATAAACACACATAGACATACATCTTGTTATTGCATAGACAATAGGCTGCTCAGGATTGATTATATAGAAATGGGAGAAATATGTGTTTAGAAATGTTATGGAATTAAATATTTTACTTCTGTAACTCAGTGACTCTTAGGTCTAATGGGCTGAGCTGAGAAAATCTGCCTATAAGGAGAAAAGTGCTGAATTAGACCATAACACTGCCAGCTGCATCTGTGTATGGTCCTCTTTTTCAGGCTATATACACTCTCCGAACCATTTCTTTTCTCATTATCCCATATATCTCCCATATACTGGTAACTTATGGGTCAATAATCCCAACCGATACTGCTCTCTTCAGTCTCAGATGCACATATCAAGCACCCTACTGTCCCTCTTCTTGAATATCCCCCTCAAAAGCATTTTGAACATTACGTATCCAAAATTAAACTCTTCATCTTCTGTAAACTCTATTCCCTCTTAAATTCCATTTATAGCTAAATGATATCAACACACACTTATGCAAAGTCATAGTCCTGAGTCTGCTTACCCTTTTATTCAAGAATATTTATTAAGATCCTACTATATATCAGAAATGATATTGAGCCCAGGGGATGCATGTGTGAACAAACAAGTGCAGAGTCAACACACAAATCTTTGAGTCCAGTGGGTCGTGTGGTCAAGAAACAAATAATAGCACAAATGACTAGATATACAAGAAATGCACGGGGTGCGAAAAGATTATATAATTTGGACTGAGAAGTTGGAGAAGATCTCCCAGGGTAATTTTCACTGAATGTGAAACAGGAAGTGTTAAATGAGTATTAAAATCAGTGAGGATTGGGTGGTAACGGTGGAGGAGAGAAAGAAAGAGGGGACGGGTGGGTGACAGAAAGGGGGCAGGAAGGGAAAGAGAAAGAGAAAAACAGACATAAAGAGAGAGAGAGAGTTTATAGAGGGAAGGGAAGAGAACGTATTTTAGATTTTAGGCAGAAGGAGCCATTTATACAAAAGTCCTGGGTATACAGTGGATAATGAAAAGAGAAGAAAGTTCAGGATGGTGCTCTGAAGAACACTAGTTAACTGAGATTGGATTAAAAAATAAAGAGTAGAAACGAAGAGGAAGAGACTAAGGAAAGCCAGAGTAGGAAAAAAAATCAGGAGAGTATAATGTCAGGAAAAAAGCAGTTTTTAAATGCAACTGAGAAGTCAAAAAATCAAGTAAAACGGAGACTAAAAATTGTCCATTGGATTTGTTAACATTGAGATCAGTAAAGACCTCAACAAGAGCAACTTTGTGGGCATGACATCAGTAGCAGCTATAACTGGATGTTTTGAAGAGCGACCAGAACTCCTAGGATTCTGTGATATAAGAATAAAAACCTAAATAGAAATTGTCACATATCCTGAAGAGGTGATTCACACTGTAGGAAATTTGATTGGCCAAAAAAACATAGGAAAAGCTACTCAATCTTCTTAGTGATCAAGGAAATTCTGTTATTATTTCACATACCAGCACACCAGATTAAAAAACATTCCATTTTGGAGAGGGGGAAGATGGCGGAAGAGTAAGACATGGAGATAACATTCCTCCCCACATCAGAAATACATCTACACGTGGAACAACTCCTACAGAACACCAACTGAACGCTGGCAGAAGACCTCAGACCTCCCAAAGGCAAGAAACTCCCCACATACCAGGGTAGGTCAAAAGAAAAGAGAATAAACAGAGACAAAAGAATAGGGACGGGCCCTGCACCAGTGGGAGGGAGCTGTAAAGGAGGAAACGTTTGCACACACTAGGAAGCCCCTTCACAGGCGGAGACTGCGGGTGGCGGAGGGGAAAAGCTTCGGGGCCGCGGAGGAGAGCACAGCAACAGGGGTGCGGAGGGCAAAGCTGAGAGATTCCCGCACAGAGGATCCGTGCTGACCAGCACTCACCAGCCCGAGAGGCTTGTCTGCTCACCCGCCGGGGTGGGCGGGGGCTGGGAGCTGAGGCTCGGGCTTCGGTCGGAGCGCAGGGAGAGGACTGGGGTTGGCGGCGTGAACACAGCATGCAGGGGTTTAGTGCACCACGGCTAGCCGGGATGGAGTCCAGGAAAATTCTGGACCTGCCGAAGAGGCTAGAGACTTTTTCTTCCCTCTTTGTTTCCTGGTGTGCGAGGAGAGGGGATTAAGAGCGCTGCTTAAAGGAGCTCCAGAGACGGGCGCGAGCCCCAGCTATCAGCACGGACCCCAGAGACAGGCATGAGACGCTAAGGCTCCTGCTGCCGCCACCAAGAAGCCTGTGTGCGAGCACAGGTCACTCTCCACACCTCCCTTCCTGGAGCCTGTGCAGCCCGCCACTGCCAGGGCCCCGTGATCCAGGGACAACTTCCCCGGAAGAATGAACGGCGCGCCTCAGGCTGGTTCAACGTCACATCGCCCTCTGCCGCTGCAGGCTCGCCCCGCATCGTGCCCTTACCTTCCCCCGGCCTCAGTGAGCCAGAGCCCCGGAATCAGCTGCTCCTTTAACCCCATCCTGTCTCAGCGGAAGAACAGACGCCCTCCACGACCTACAAGCAGAGGCGGGGCCAAAACCAAATCTGAGCCCCGGGTGCTGTGAGAACAAGGAAGAGAAACGGAAATCTCTCCCAGCAGCCTCAGAAGCAGCGGATTAAAGCTCCACAATCAACTTGATGTACCCTGCATCTGTGGAATACATGAATAGACAACGAATCATCCCAAATTGAGGAGGTGGACTTTGAGATCAAGATTTATTATTTTTTCCCCTTTTCCTCTTTTTGTGAATGTGTATGTGTATGCTTCTGTGTGAGATTTTGTCTGTATAGCTTTGCTTTCACCATTTGCCCTAGCGTTCTATCCGTCCTTTTTTTTGTTGTTTTTTTTCTTTTTTTACTTTTTAAAAAATTTTTCTCTTAATAATTATTTTTATCTAATAACTTTATTTATCTTACTTTATTTTATTTTCTTTTATCCTCTTCCTTTCTTTCTTTCTACTTTTTCTCCCTTTTATTCTGAGCCGTGTGGATGAAAGGCTCTTGGTGCTGCAGCCAGGAGTCAGTGCTGTGCCTCTGAGGTGGGAGAGCCAACTTCAGGACACTGGTACGCAAGAGACCTTCCAGCTCCACGTAATATCAAACGGCGAAAATCTCCCAGAGATCTCTATCTCAACACCAGCACCCAGCTTCACTCAATGACCAGCAAGCTACAGTGCTGGACACCCTATGCCAAACAACTAGCAAGACAGGAACACAACCCCACCCATTAGCAGAGAGGCTGCCTAAAATCATAATAAGTCCACAGACACCCCAAAACACACCACCAGACATGGATTGCCCACCAGAAAGACAAGATCCAGCCTCATCCACCAGAACACAGGCACTAGTCCCCTCCACCAGGAAGCGTACACAACCCACTGAAGCAAATTTAGCCACTGGAGACAGACACCAAAAACAACGGGAACTATGAATCAGCAGACTGCAAAAAGGAGACCCCAAACACAGTAAGGTAAGCAAAATGAGAAGACAGAAAAACACACAGCAGATGAAGGAGCAAGATAAAAACCCACCAGACCTAACAAATGAAGAGGAAATAGGCAGTCTACCTGAAAAAGAATTCAGAATAATGACAGTAAAGATGATCCAAAATCTTGGAAATAGAATAGACAAAATGCAAGGAACATTTAACAAGGACATAGAAGAACTAAAGATGAAACAAACAATGATCAACAACACAATAAATGAAATTAAAAATACTCTAGATGGGATCAATAGCAGAATAACTGAGGCAGAAGAACGGATAAGTGACCTGGAAGATAAAATAGTGGAAATAACTACTGCAGAGCTGAATAAAGAAAAAAGAATGAAAAGAACTGAGGACAGTCTCAGAGACCTCTGGGACAACATTAAACGCACCAACACTCAAATTATAGGGGTTCCAGAAGAAGAAGAGAAAAACAAAGGGACTGGGAAAATATTTGAAGAGATTATAGTTGAAAACTTCCCTAATATGGGAAAGGAAATAGTTAATCAAGTCCAGGAAGCACAGAGAGTCCCATACAGGGTAAATCCAAGGAGAAACACGCCAGGACACATATTAATCAAACAGTCAAAAATTAAATACAAAGAAAACATACTAAAAGCAGCAAGGGAAAAACAACAAATAACACATAAGGGAATCCCCATAAGGTTAACAGCTGATCTTTCAGCAGAAACTCTGCCAGCCAGAAGGGACTGGCAGGAGACATTTAAAGTGATGAAGGAGAAAAACCTACAACCAAGATTACTCTACACAGCTAGGATCTCATTCAGATTTGATGGAGAAATTAAAACCTTTACAGACAAGCAAAAGCTGAGAGAGTTCAGCACCACCAAACCAGCTTTACAACAAATGCTGAAGGATCTTCTCTAGGCAAGAAACACAAGAGAAGGAAAAGACCTACAATAACAAACCCAAAACAATTAAGAAAACGGGAATAGGAACATACATATCAATAATTACCTTAAATGTAAATGGATTAAATGCTCCCACCAAAAGACACAGACTGGCAGAATGGATACAAAAACGAGACCCATATATATGCTGCCTACAAGAGACCCACTTCAGACCTAGAGACACATACAGACTGAAAGTAAGGGGATGGAAAAAGATATTCCATGCAAATGGAAATAAAAAGAAACCTGGAGTAGCAATTCTCATATCAGACAAAACAGACTTTAAAATAAAGACTATTAGAAGAGACAAAAAAAGGACACTACATAATGATCAAGGGATTGATCCAAGAAGAAGATATAACAATTGTAAATATTTATGCGCCCAACATAGGAGCACCTCAATACATAAGGCAAATACTAACAGCCATAAAAGGGGAAATCGACAGTAACACATTCATAGTAGGGGACTGTAACACCCCACTTTCACCAATGGACAGATCATCCAAAAGGAAAATAACTAAGGAAACACAAGCTTTAAATGATACATTAAACAAGATGGACTTAATTGAGATTTATAGGACATTCCATCCAAAAACAACAGAATACACATTTTTCTCAAGTTCTCATGGAACGTTCTCCAGGATAGATCATATCTTGGGTCACAAATCTAGCCTTGGTAAATTTAAGAAAACTGAAATCATATCAAGTATCTATTCTGACCACAATGCTATGAGACTAGATATCAATTACAGGAAAAGATCTGTAAAAAATACAAACACATGGAGGCTGAACATACACTACTTAATAACGAAGTGATCACTGAAGAAATCAAAGAGGAAATCAAAAAATACCTAGAAACAAAAGACAATGGAGACATGACGACCCAAAATCAATGGGATGCAGCAAAAGCAGTTCTAAGAGGGAAGTTTATAGCAATACAATCCTACCTGAAGAAACAGGAAACACCTCGAATAAACAACCTAACCTTGCTCCTAAAGCAATTAGAGAAAGAAGAACAAAACAACCCCAAAATTAGCAGAAGGAAAGAAATCATAAAAATCAGATCAGAAATAAATGAAAAAGAAATGAAGGAAACAATAGCAAAGATCAATAAAACTAAAAGCGGGTTCTAAACAAAATTGATAACCCATTAGCCACACTCATCAAGAAAAAAAGGGAGAAGACTCAAATCAATAGAATTAGAAATGAAAAAGGAGAAGTAACAACGGACAATGCAGAAATACAAAAGATCATGAGAGATTACTATAAGCAACTCTAGGCCAATAAAATGGACAACCTGGAAGAAATGGACAAATTCTTAGAAATGCACAACCTGCCAAGACTGAATCAGGAAGAAATAGAAAATATGAACAGACCAAACACAAGCACTGAAATTGAAACTGTGATTATAAATCTTCCAACAAACAAAAGCCCAGGACCAGATGGCGTCACAGGCGAATTCTATCAAACATTTAGAGAAGAGCTAACACCTATCCTTCTCAAACTCTTCCAAAATATAGCAAAGGGAGGAACACTCCCAAACTCATTCTATGAGGCCACCATCATCCTGATACCAAAACCAGACAAGGATGTCACAAAGAAAGAAAACTACAGGCCAATATCACTGATGAACATAGATGCAAAAATCCTCAACAAAATACTAGCAAACAGAATCCAACAGCACATCAAACGGATCATACACAATGATCAAGTGGGGTTTATTCCAGGAATGCAAGGATTCTTCAATATACGCAAATCAATCAATGTGATATACCATATTAACAAATTGAAGGAGAAAAACCATATGGTCATCTCAATAGATGCAGAGAAAGCTTTTGACAAAATTCCACACCCATTTATGATAAAAACCCTCCAGAAAGTAGGCATAGAGGGAAATTTCCTCAACATAACAAAGGCCATATATGACAAACCCACAGCCAACATCATCCTCAATGGTGAAAAACTGAAAGCATTTCCACTAAGATCAGGAACAAGACAAGGGTGCCCACTCTCACCACTCTGATTCAACATAGTTTTGGAAGTTTTAGCCACAGCAATCAGAGAAGAAAAGGAATCCAAATCGGAAAAGAAGAAGTAAAGCTGTCACTGTTTGCAGATGACATGATACTATACATAGAGAATCCTAAAGATGCTACCAGAATACTACTAGAGCTAATCAATGAATTTGGTAAAGTAGCAGGATACAAAAGCAATGCACAGAAATCTCTGGCATTCCTATACACTAATGATGAAAAATCTGAAAGTGAAATCAAGAAAACACTCCCATTTACCGTTGCAACAAAAAGAATAAAATATCTAGGAATAAACCTACCTAAGGAGACAAAAGACCTGTATGCAGAAAATTACAAGACACTGATGAAAGAAATTAAAGATGATACAAATAGATGAGGAGATATTCCATGTTCTTGGATTGGAAGAATCAACATTGTGAAAATGACTCTACTACCCAAAGCAATCTACAGATTCAATGCAATCCCTATCAAACTACCACTGGCATTTTTCACAGAACTAGAACAAAAAATTTCACAATTTGTATGGAAACACAAAAGACCCCGAATAGCCAAAGCAATCTTGAGAACGAAAAACGGAGCTGGAGGAATCAGGCTCCCTGACTTCAGACTATACTAGAAAGCTACAGTAATCAAGACAGTATGGTACTGGCACAAAAACAGAAAGATAGATCAATGGAACAGGATAGAAAGCCCAGAGATAAACCCACGCACATATGGTCACCTTATCTTTGCTAAAGGAGGCAGAAATGTACAGTGGAGAAACGACAGCCTCTTTAATAAGTGGTGCTGGGAAAACTGGACAGCTACATGTAAAAGAATGAAATTGGAACACTCCCTAACACCATACACAAAAATAAGCTCAAAATGGATTAAAGACCTAAATGTAAGGTCAGAAACTATCAAACTCTTAGAGGAAAACATAGGCAGAACACTCCATGACATAAATCACAGCAAGATCCTTTTTGACTCACCTCCTAGAGAAATGGAAATAAAAACAAAAATAAACAAATGGGACCTAATGAAACTTAAAAGTTTTGCACAGCAAAGGAAACCATAGAAAAGACCAAAAGACAACCCTCAGAATGGGAGAAAATATTTGCAAATGAAGCAACTGACAAAGGATTAATCGCAAAAATTTACAAGCAGCTCATGCAGGTCAATATCAGAAAAACAAAGAACCCAATCAAAAAATGGGCAGAAGACCTAAATAGACATTTCTCCAAAGAAGATATACAGATTGCCAACAAACACATGAAAGAATGCTCAACATCATTAATCATTAGAGAGATGCAAATCAAAACTACAATGAGATATCATCTCACACCAGTCAGAATGGCCATCATCAAAAAATCTAGAAACAGTAAATGCTGGAGAGGGTGTGGAGAAAAGGGAACACTCTTGCACTGCTGGTGGAACGTGAATTGGTACAGCCACTATGGAGAAAAGTATGGAGGTTCCTTAAAAGACTACAAATAGAACTACCATATGACCCAGCAATCCCACTACTAGGCATATACACTGATAAAACCATAATTCAAAAATAGTCATGTACCAAAATGTTCACTGCAGCTCTATTTACAATAGCCAGGAGATGGAAACAACCTAAGTGTCCATCATCAGATGAATGGATAAAGAAGATGTGGCAGATATATACAATGGAATATTACTCAGCCATAAAAAGAAATGAAATTGAGTTATCTGTAGTGAGGTGGATGGACCTAGAGTCTGTCATACAGAGTGAAGTAAGTCAGAAAGAGAAAGACAAATACCATATGCTAACACATATATATGGAATCTAAGAAAAAAAGAATGCCATGAAGAACCTAGGGCTAAGACAGGAATAAAGACACAGACCTACTAGAGAATGGACTTGAGGATATGGGGAGGGGGAAGGGTAAGCTGTGACGAAGTGAGAGGGTGTCATGGACATATATACACTACCAAACGTAAAATAGATAGCTAGTGGGAAGCAGCCGCATAGCACAGGGAGATCAGCTTGGTGCTTTGTGACCACCTAAAGGGGTGGGATAGGGAGCGTGGGAGGGAGGGAGACGCAAGAGGGAAGAGATATGGGAACATATGTATATGTATAACTGATTCACTTTGGTATAAAGCAGATACTAACACACCATTGTAAAGCAATTATACTCCAATAAAGATGTAAAATTAATTAATTAATTAAAAAATATATTCTATTTTGACAACATCAAGTACTGACAATACAATAACATGAAACCACAGGAACACTTATACACTGCTGGTTATGTTGCACCTCTTGGAAACAACTTGCCTTCACCTAGAAAAGTGAAAGATACCCATGTCCTGAGACCCAGAAATGCCCTAGAGAAATTCATACACATGTACACCATGTGTAAATACACTAAAACCTGCACACACACAGTATTATTTTTTAAAAGCACAAAACCTGGAAGTAAATGTCTATCAGGAATAAAATAGATAAATATATTGTGGTACAAAAATATGACAGAGCACAATACAATGGATTTGTAAAAATAAAGGAACTATAGCTACACATATCAACATAGATGAATCTCAAAAGCATACCACAGAAGAATACTACAGAATGATCCAATGTGTAAAATGTTATCAAGCAGGTAAAAGTGAACAATAGTTTTTAGTAATATATACATAGTGGCAAATCAATAAAGAAGAACACAGAGAAAACAAAAAATTCAATATAGTGTCTATCTTTTTGCATTATATATAATATGATGTAAGGGAGATATGAATAAGGAGAGATACATTAGAAATGTAAGTTATTGGTAATATTCATTTAATTGTCCTTTGCTTCTTTGAATCCATGGTATACTTTTTCACTAATTTTTTAAAAGAATGACTAATAGGATAAGAAAGCAATAGGGAAAGTATAGATGATCCTTTGAAGAATCCTATAAAAGAAGAGAGAGAGTGATAAGAAGAGGATGTGAAGACCAAGATAATTTTGTAAGATGATAGAGAGTCTTTTAATACCACTGAATAGTATCTAGAAGAGAGAACATGATCACAGATCCAGGAGAGATAGAATAAGTTCTGAAATAGCTGGGATGGGGACATAAATGAAGAGAAGTTTTCACGGCTTCCTTTTTCTTATTTATTAATTGAGGAAATAACTTTCACACAGATGTATGTGATAAAATACCTAAGGACATAAATCATAACGTTTTTGGAAAGAAAATGTAGAGTAAATTCAAATATTCAAGTCCTGTGTAACTTATTTCTTCACATTTCCTTTTAAAGATATTTTATTGCAGAACATTTTCAATGGACACAAGAGTAAACAGAGTCAGTATAATAAACCCCCATATATCCATTGCCCAGATCCAAAAATTATCAACATGTGGCGTTTATTTCATCTGTACCACCATTCATTTCTCCCATGTTATTTTAAAGCAAATCCTGGATATCATATCATTTAACCTATAAACATTTTCATAGATATCTCTAAAAAATGACCCTTAAAAAACCATATCCACAATGCTGTCACCATGCCTTAATACATAATTCTTAATGTCATCAAATAGCCATAATTGATTTCCTTCTAATACATACTCCAGAAAACTCACACCTTCCACCTCACTAGAGCTTACCTCTGACCAGTACCATTTGAACATAATTTAAAATAGATCCACTGTATCCTTGACTTGCATGAGACCTCAGCAACTTCCAGCCACCAAACCTGTAGATCTCCCCAAATTTACACCACTCTCTCCGACTTGACTTTTTTTAGTGGAAGAATATGTTCTCCCAATCTCCTACTCATGTTTTGAGTCACAAGTTATTCAAGTTAACTTACATTCCAAGTAATTAGTCCTGGACCCACTTATCAATTAGAATTTTATTGCAATAATAGAGTAATGTTTCATAGGAAGGGTTAAAAGAAAGTTGTAAAGAAAACGGAGATCAAAAAAATGTCAAGTCTATAAAAAATTCACAGTGGTGATCAAATTTGGAGTTTCTACTGTGTACTTGGTGCAGAAAAAGAACTCAGTACATGCACAGAGAAGCATGTCAAAATGGTTCAGTTTGTTCCCAGAGCACTGACACCAGCTGATTTCGATTAAATAGCAGTGAGCTGGAAAAGCATTCTGGGTATTGGTATGCAAATAAATTCACCAAGCATTTCTTCCTATGGTTTTGGAATTCGCACAGCCACAAGTACAATGACACGTATATTTTAAAGTTGCATTTTAAGCGAGTAAATATAAGACTAAAACGGTCCTTTAATCCTAAGGGAGTTAAATTTTTTTTTTCTAAGAGGAACAAAAGTATTTCTTTAATATAAGATTATTTTTAAAGTGTTTTCAAAGATACATGGGAACAAATGCACAGGGCATAATCTTTAATCCATAGTTTCAGCCTCAAGACACTGGAATGGCTTTCTTTGAATTAAGACATTTCTGTTTGGGAGTGTTAAAGGAAGGACGTAATTGGTATGTGTACAAAGCAATTAAAGACCAATGACTGTATAGTGAAATGCTGTTCATATAGCCTCTAGAGCATCAGTTTGGCTTTTTTTTTTTTTTTTTTTTTTTGCGGTATGCGGGCGGGCATCTCACTGTTGTGGCCTCTCCCGTTGCGGAGCACAGGCTCTGAACGCGCAGGCTCAGCGGCCATGGCTCACGGGGGCAGCCGCTCTGCGGCACGTGGGATCCTCCCGGACCGGGGCACGAACCCGTGTCCCCTGCATCGGCAGGCGGACTCTCAAACACTGCGCCACTAGGGAAGCCCTCAGTTTGGCTTTTAAAATAAATAGTCTCAATCATTTAATTTTATAGGAAACTAATAGCAATCTGAAGCAGTAACTACTTTGTAAAAACGGGGAAGAAAAAATCATTCTCTCTCCAGTACAGAAATTCACATAGGAAATTTTAAAATATACTTATATGTGACACCTTGATTGTCATTCCCTTATTCTAAAGAGAATGAATTATAATAAAGGCATCTCTGGCTCAGGGAAAATATTCTGGTGGCAGTGCTTTAGTAATATGACACAGCATCTTGATTTTTCTTAGTGTGTCCCCCCATCTTAAATAAAGTAGTATTCGATTCTAAAATTATAAACTGAAATATAAAGTGCATAATGCAAACCATCCTTTTTCTGTGTAAGCCAAGATCACTTTGCCGCATACCCCTGCAGGGGACCTAACAGGGAATTTCCAAAAACATTAATGTATTCAGAAGAAATGTCAAAATAAAGAAAGCCTGTAAACATCGTCTGTGGGAAGCTTTTTTGTGCCCTTCTCGAAAGCAAAACGAACTCTCATTCTCCCACAGAAGTAGGATCTGTTTCTGCCATCTAGTGACAATAAGGCCAATGGGTGCTTAGAAAAGAAGAACATTTTCTAAACAGGCTCAACAAATCCATGCAAAGCAGCCAGGATTTTACACACACATACAGGCACACATACACACACACACAAACACACACAAAGATTCTTTAGAAAGGAGTCTTTAACAGGGTACCCAGAGAGTAAGTGGGGTCTAGATGTTCCTGGCTGATCTCTGAAATAAGAAAAAAAAAAAAAAAAGGATAATAGTATCTATATGTTCAGAGTGCTTTTAAAATTGCCAAATCACTTTCACATGTGCTATCTTCGCAAGAGTCCAAGACACAGTTCAAGTACTGGTTGGCAGTATGGGCTCTAGAGTCAGACTGTCTGAATGTAAAGCTTACCTACTCCTGTATTTGAAATCTTGTTCATGACCCATCCAAGCAGAGGATTCAGTTCTCCTGATTATTAGGCTTTTGTTCACTGCCTATATTTCACGTCCTTCTATCCATTAAGTTCCGTTACACGGCTGCATTATGGTGAAAGCACTAAAGTAAAATATCGCCTTTATTTAAAACATTCTGACTCTGGAACTCTATAGGAATATTAACATCGACAAGTAGATATAGAACTATTTGGTGGCAGAGACATCTGTGGTCAAAGAAGTTGAGGCAGGATGATTATGATCTGAACAACTTATTACATGCATAACTTGTTTTATTTGTGCTTCTCAGATACTGCATCTTTACAAATTGGAGGTTCGTAGCAACACTGTGTTGAGCAAAGTCTACTGGCGCCATTTTTCCAACAGCATTTGCTCACTTCCTGTCTCCATGTCACATTTTGGTGACTCTTGCAATAGTTAAACTTTTTCATTATTAAATTTTTATTGTGATCAGTGATCTTTGATGTTCCTACTACAGCTCATTGAAGGCTCAGAGGATGGTTAGCATTTTTAGCAATCAGATATTTTTAAATTAAGTATGTACATTTCTTTTTTTCGATGTAATGCTATTGCACATTTAATAGACTACAGTGTAGTGTAAATATAACTTTTATATGCATTGGGAAACCAAAAAATTCGTGTGACTCACTTTATTTTGATATTCACTTTATTGCAGTGGTCTGGAACCAAACCCACAACATCTCTGAGGTATGCCTGTATCTTTTGGGGATGTTAGTTCCCTAGCCACCCCTTGGAACTTGGGTTTGAAGGCTTCAGCAGAAAGGAAACAAAGGCAGTGATTACTTGCTACAGTACTACAGTACTATTTATTTCTTTCCTGACTTTTACCTATTAAATAAAGCAAAACCTCTATATTTAACTCAGACTGTTCTTTTTCCATCAGAGAGGATGGGAAAATACAGAAAAGGGGAGGATGACCTTTTCTAGGAATATGTGAGTTCCATCCATAACACTGAATAGAAGGCTGATTATTGAGACATAGACACAGGCTGGTGGAGGGGGCCTGTGAAAGTCTTTTCCGTTTTATCCTTTCCACTTTTTATATTTCTATATATCTCTGCTTCCAAGACCACATTTTCCTGATTTTTATCCTATATCTATGGATGCTCATTTTCATATTCTTTACTGGTTTTCTCTTATCTCCCATATTTTTGCATGTTGGAATCTCAGGGAGTCATTCCTTGGACCTTTTGTCTTTTCTATCTAGTCTCAAACCTACAGCAATCTCATCCAGCTTCACAGCTTTAAAAACCATGTATACACTAACAACTCACAAATTTGTACCTACAGCCATTTCCCTGATTTACATAGCCAACTGTCCTATTGAGGTCCCCATTTGAAAATATAACTGGCATCTCAAAATGAATATGTCCAAAACTGAGCTCCTGCATTTCCCTCTGAAACTTATATGCCCAACCCACCTTTTTAAATGGCAACTCCATCCCTCCACACTGTTTAGGTTGTTAGTGATGATACCATTTGAGCCTCTTGATGATCTGGGCTTGAAATTACCACTGCACGTCCTGGTTACAGCAGCCAGTAATTACTTTCATTTGCCAGGAAAAAAGCATCTTGACTATCGTACCTACGTATGCCTAGCCAATATCTCATAATCATCTTGATAACATACTGGAAGTTTTAACCTCTGGAAAACCTTCTCCAATCTCACAAGACTGAGTCAGGCACCCTTCTCATGTGATGCCACACATTATATACTTGTATACTAACAGTGTGTTGTAATGCAGAATTGTCTAATTACTGATTCAATTGCAAAATCCGAGGGCAGAGACTACATCTGTATTCTTCACCATGTGCTCTCTTTTGAAAAGCCCATGTCACATGCCTAATAAGTATTTTCAAAGTCTTGAATACTTACAAACTATATCCCAAATTCAACTCTTTAACTGTATATCAATGTAAATGTCTTAGGCCACAAATAACCAAAAAATCCAACTCAAATTTCTTAATTTAAAAAAGTTATCATCTTACATAAAAAGAAGCCTCTAGCAACACAATTCCAGGATCAATGTAATCAGAGTTTTAACCTCATCATCAAAGATCTCAGTGTGTCAGATCTGTCCTCAAAATGGTACCCTCATGGTCATAAAGTGACTGCAGTAACTCCAGACATCATATCCAAACATGACAACATTTAGAGGAAGAAAGACACTATCTCTTTCTTGAGTCTCTCTTTAAGACTGAGGGAGTGAGGGAAACCTTGCCAGAAGTGCCTTCTAGACTATCTCTCATGTATCAGTGGCCAATCCCTGGTAAGGGAGAATGAAAACACTTTGATTGTTTTGGAATGATGATTTGGAGTAGACGATTTAAGTATTAACCACCATATCACAACTTGGTAAATTTGAATCACCCCAATCTGTCTAAATAGCTCCTAGTAAAATACCTTTCCAAAATATGTAACCAGAAGTTAAATTACTGAGCACATCCATCTCAACTCTCAGAGTAGGCATGGATATATTTAAAGAAGCAGCTCAATGTGTCAAGACGGCAGCTCTCCTATCCTATTGTTCCATTGTCTGGTATAGGAATGAATGATGTCCATAAACTACCCTCCTATCCTATTGTTCCATTGTCTGGTATAGGAATGAATGATGTGCGTAAACTACTCCAATTTCCAGAAAGCATAACTACCAGTGTTTTTCTGGTCTGTGTTTCTACCCATAAAATGTCATGTGTGAAACTTTCATACCAGAGTACATGCGCCAATTCCCCTGCTATTTGCTAGTATCTCTCTTGGTAGTTGCTGTGTTGGAATAGAAGTAGAGTTGGGAGATAGGGGAACAATGTTTTGTCTCTGAGAGGCTAACACCTGCGAGGTAGAAGAGGAAAGGGGCTCCAAATGGGAGAGAATTATATTTTGATAAACTTAAAATAGAAAATGAACTAGGACTCAGTCAATATGTATAGATTAGAGCTATAATCCATAGAGGTGAGAGAAATATTTAGCTTTTTCTCCTATGATGGAATAAATAGCATAAACCCAATTAAACATCTAAGAATCCAAAGGATACATAAATACTCTTTCAACATTGCTCCAGAACCTCAAAGACATAGCTAATCAAATTGAGAGGAGAGGGAATTCCTGTCACAAATAACAGCTTTCTTCCTTTTATCGTAATGCTCTCTCTCTCTACTCTACTTTTTCAAGTTCACTTAGAATATTTTCACAAGGATCTACCAAACAGGTGGCTAACAGTTATTGAGCATACACTACGAATAGAACACTGGGTCACACACATTACTTTGTTTAATTCACAGAACCATGTGATACAAGTATGCATACTTTCATTTTACTGATGTAAACTGACACCCAGAGAAGTAGAGTAGTTTGTACATTACCAAGTAAATGACTGAGTCAAGATATGAACCTAGATCAGTCTGATGACACAGCCCACTAGGTAAGAGATTAAATTTTATAGAATTAAAAAATTCTTTTATCTCATAGATAATTCTAAAAGGTTGTGTCTCCTACTTACAAAAATTCTGACAATCCTAAAGCATAAGATCCAAGTATTATGCAGACAACTGAAGCTTTTTCAGTAACTGTTATCAGTCGAGTACAACAGTTTATGTTGTGAAAATAAACAATGACGACAACAAAAAGTTTATTACTTGTTCACTGGAACTAACGCACACTATTTTGGCTCACATGTCTTTGACTGGAGGAAGTCTCATGCCCATGCCTAACTTTAAGGGAATGGGAAACTGAAGTCTTTTTGCATGTCCAGAAGAAGCAGAGACCCAAAGGTGTTGGTGAGTGTTAGTGATGTCTATGAAATCACCACTTGGACATCGTGCTCTTTGTTTCTTTGAAGGTGAATTCATAGAGGAGAAGAGCTACCTCTGCCTAGTAACATGGTACAATGGGAATTTATTTGGCCATCTTTGCATAGTTAGTTCTATCTTCCTATATCATGTATGACATTTACAGGTACTACATATAAATAAGGTCTGAAATGAGTTTTTCTACTTATATACTCCAAAAGAAATCTGGTGTCAAAAGCCAAAAGTAGACACCTTTAGAGAAAAATAGAAATGCTTACTAGAAGAAAATAATTTTAATGATAAGAAAAGTGTTTCCTAAATAACAGAGGAGCAACTAAGCCCGTGCACCACAACCACTGAGCCTGCACTCTAGAGCCCACGTGCCACAACTACTGAACCCACACGCTGCATCTACTGAAGCCAGTGCGCCTACAGACCGTGCTCCGCAACAAGAGAAGCCACCACAATGAGAAACCCACGCACCACAATGAAGAGAAGCCCCCGCTCGCCACAACTAGAGAAAGCCCGCACAGAGCAACGAAGACCCAACGCAGCTAAAAAATAAATAAAAATTAAATAAAAAATAACAGAGGCAGATATATTTATATATCTTTCTCTCAGTTTTTCTTTAGAAAACTTAGTAAACGTTATCATTTTCAAAATTACAAAAGAAATGTGTGCTTGCTGTATCACGCTGAATAATAGAGAGGCATTAAAATGTTATTAGCTAAGATTCTTTCCCCAGCTATGCTGCCCTTGGGTTAAATGTTAACTTTTTAGTATATATTCTTTGAGGCATGACTCTATTCTCATACCAATACAGAGAGATTTTTCTTCTAAGAGAAATTGGTTCATACAATACCTGTTTTCCTACAGCTGCCCTTTTACAAATCAAGAGCATCTATTCATGTCAGGATGTATTAGTTTAACTCATTTATATTAATAGATGCAAAATATTCTCTATTAGAACTGTACCTTCACTTATACAATCATTCACCTATTTTTAGATATTCAGAGTAATTCCAGGTCTTTGAAATTATAAACAAGGGTAAAATAAACCCCGTTGTATAAATATTTTATATATTATCACTTTTATTTTTGTATACTGCATTCCTAAAAACAAATAGGCTAAGTGCAAAGATATGTGAATATGTTAAAATAGATAGTGGCATATTATTTTCCAAATGTTTACTGTGAGCCAATACATCATTTATTGTCTAGCTCTGACTCTATCTCAGAGGCAGAGAGAAAAGATAAATGGGTTTCACCTGCATCCTTAAAAAAATTTATAGCACCTAAAGATTTGCTTGTAACTTTTGGTTTTACTCACCAAATGTAAATGAAATGTAAATGAAAGTTATCTCAAGAAATGATGTAAGAAGGAAAAAAATAGAATGGCTGATAAAAAGATAAAGAGCAATTAAATTTATAGGGATTTAACTAGAATATACCTGAGTTCTCCACCACTTCTTCCTCCCTTGACCAACAAAATAAAGTTCAAAGAGTCTTACCTCATAACAAGAGATATTTTCCAAGAAAGGAAATATATTGTTTCTTCAAAGGCTGATATATGTCCAAACAAAGGATACTGTGGTACTGTGTATTTAGTTCATTTGTCTACATGGATCCTATTAATTTAGAAGATGAAGTCAAGGATCCTCACCATTTCAGTAGGTTTGGATGATTTGCTTTCCAGCTGGCTTTTCCTCATGTGACCTAAAAGTATGTAAGAATGCTTTAAAATAAATTCCACATTTGAAAATTGCTAAAGCATTGTATCTTTTAAACAAACATATAATTAAGTATCAATATCATTTCAGAAGTTAAGTAAAGCAAGGAGAAAATCAGTCAGAATTGTAAGCCAAAGTGGATAGTGTGCAAAATATCTTGACCAAAAGGATAAGTCTTGTTAATAACATTTAACAGTTCAAACATAAAAGCAGAACTAGAAGAAAGAAGTGGGGTTTTCCCTCTTTACTTTTATATGCCATCATGATCAATGGCCAGTTACAACAGTTTACCAAAGCACTACAATAATGAGAGTATACTGGTAAATTTCCCCTGTGATTGGCCAGCTCTGCTCTGTTATGTGATCACAAGCTTTATCCCAACCCTAAATGTATCTTATAATGTAACCTGGGCTCTGAAGATGTTTGAGGACTATAAACAGATAAAATGATTACAAGTCCACCACCCAAAGCAAAGAAATGAAGTAATGATGATATAAAAATCATGCCTTACTAACAAAAATAAAGCAGCAATATTGTTTCAATCTGATAAAGAACAGCACATTAAACATGACAAAATTCCTGGTTTAAATGGTTTAAAGCTAAAAAAAGAACGCTCTAAACTTTGATGTTTTCTTATATACCATAATAAGTCAAAATCTAGCCAAATGTATTTCCTTAAGCACTGTTATGAAACTACATTTTATATATTCCATTCCCAATCTTAGGTAGGGCTTCACAGAAACAAATTCTAACAGGAGGCACAAGTGACTTATTAAGGAAGAATTTCCAGGAGAAACTTATAAGGGAGTAAAGAAAGCAGGACATAGAAAGGGGAAGCAGTAAGCAAGGGTGAGATTTCAGGCAAGGTCCCCCAGAGGCTGGTTTCAGACTGATCCTGACGAGGAACTCTATAGTGTACGTTTATATTAAAGTTGTCCTCTCTGCAGGTGAGGAAACTGGGATTTCATGAACCAGTCAATTACTGGTTTGCATGCTCCCAAAAGCAAGTGGCTCCAGTAACTCGAAGACAGTCTTCTGAAGAGAATTTCAAATGCATGCTATTAGATGCAGAAGCACACAGAAGGCGAGAAAACAATGTCGATTGTAAACAGGATCTGCAGGGTTCTGGATGGAGCACTGCCATTTCAAATTTTATTAGCGCCATCTAGAAAAGGTCACAACCAAACACAACCTGTCCCAGTGGATCTAGATTAGGTTACTGTATTTTCAAACATTTCTCCAATCTCAGCAGCTTAAAATGAGAAAAGTTTATTTTTACTCATGATAAATGTCAATTGTAGGCCAGCAGAGGGCTCTGATCATTGACCTGACTCCAGGATCTAGGTCTGACAAGACAGCCAGCATCTTAAGTGTTGTCAGCCACTGCACCTGGGAGGAAGATAACTCTAGAAGAGCCTGTACTGATTAGGAAATATTTTGATTCAGGAGTGACATACATTACTTTTGCTCAGAATTCAATGGACAGAACTAGTCCTATGGCCTCCTCCTCACAACCACAACAGAGCCTGAAAGTTATGTACTATCATACGCCTAAAAGGTGAAAACTGGAAATATTTAGCAAATTAATAACCACCACCATGCTCAATGGATTCAATATCTAAACCATCACTTTTAAACAAGGTAAGACTATAATTAAGTAAAACTCTAAAATTTGAAATCGCAAAGTCAAGAAACGCACAGATGGCTCAAAAAGACCAAATAATTTCTCTATTATAATGAGTTAAATTCTGTTAGCTTAAATCATAGATTGGAAAGTAATAGATTAGAAATCACATTTAAATGTATTATAGAATTTTAGATATAAAATTAAAAATGTAAATGTCTGAAAAAAAATCTCTACATTAACAGGAATAAGAAGAGAGAGGAGCTAGAAGAAAAGGTATATATTTCTCAAGGATAAAACCAAAATTTTCAAAATTCCTGCAGGAAACGTAGATCAAGGAGAAGGACAACAGCAGAAAAAACTTGGCCTTTTGCATGGATGAAAGTATACCCAAATATGCAATGTGATATTATTAAACGTATACATATACCTATCTCCTAAAAGATGGAAATATGATACTAAGATTATTTCCAAAATGGCATGATTTTTCCTTTCTTCAATTCTATATGAGTTTTATGTCCCAATAAATAAAACAGTGGAGTAAAGGAAGAGTTCCTAGTCAAGGATAGATTTCAGAACATCTCTGATTATGCCTCTTAATGCTCAAGAAGGGGCTGCCAATCAACAGGCCCTTGAAGGAAAATGTTATTTTAAACCAAACTGTGGCCAGTTTGGAAATCTCTAACTCAACATTACATTATATAGTACAAGAGAATCTAAGAACAAATACTGGAGATTGGATTTCCAAGGCAGTATGGAAGAAAATTGTATCATTTGAATAGAGAATAATGTGTTATTTTATAGAAGGGTCATATATGGAGGAAGACAAATTATTTACTAATAAACATGACAGTATGCTAGCAAGATGAGGTTAGAAAATTTAAGTATATTTAGAAACCAATGGTTTGCCCATCAATCAATTATTGTCACTTAATTGATAAAACTTACTCAGAATCTACTTAATCAAGTAATATAATCTGAAACTTACTATTGCATAATACCAATCAAAATATCAATACAGAGAAAAATAAATATTTAGGGAGGATTATCAAGAATATGCAGTCCATCCATTCTAGAATCTAGGTCAATGGTTACAATTTTTTTGAAAGAAGGCTAATGCAATAGGAAAAAAAAACAAAACACCTCTCCAAACTGTTTTTTTATCCCCATTCAAATAAAATATACTTACACTGAGTCTCATGGGAAAAAAATACATTCTTATAACTTAGATTATTTACTAAAGTAAAGTCAGTCAGAACATTAGCACAGATATTTTTCCAATAAAATATTTACTGTGGCAGTACTGAGATAATCCACTAATTACTCATCTATTACATTGTACAGTGTTTTAGAGTTCAGTGGTTGATTCAGCAAATATTTATTAAGCACTGTTTATTGGCCAGTGTGTCCCTATGTCTTATCTTCTCCTGGAAACATCCCATTGAGGTTAGTATCATTATTCCTCCTTACAAAGGCAAAGTTATGTGCCTATATTAAAACAGTGAGTTAATTTTTGAGCTTGGGTCAGGAATAACCTCAATACAAAGCAACAAGTACCTGGCTCCTATCATGTGCCAGGCATTCCACTAGCGGGCCCAGGGGTTATAGTGATAAGAGAGAAATGGTCTCTGCCCCCGCTTACCTGGGCCTTTACTACTCCCGGCTCTAGGACATCTTTGCTAAACCTGTGAGGTAACAAGGAACCCCTTTTACTCAGAAGCAACAAATGCCATCAGTTTCCAAGAAGGATCGGGGGATATGAGCTGAACTGATGTTTTATTATAAAGTGGTTTAAGTTGAAGCTTTGGAGCCATTTATAGGCCTGACATTGCTCCTTACTTCTACTGATATTCTCAAGTCTCTCCTTGCACCGGCTGGATCATCAAAGGGTGCCATGACTGGATCATATAATATAGCCACCACTCTCCCATAAAAATGTTTTTTATTGCATTATACCATTGCAAGGTTGCATCTCCCAATATTTAGGGATTTTACACAAAACAGACCTATGATACTCCTTACTCTATGATAAATATGTTTTCAATTTTGCTTTCTTACCATATACAAATATATAAAATTTTTCTACCTGATCTTGGTTTCATGAATAGTTAATATGCTTTTTCAAATCAACTCATTTCCTTTTAACTTAGAGACAGGAATCACATTTCTGTTCTCTGATTGGTTTCTAGAAAGCTTAGAGTCAAATTTGTGATCTATCTTTAGCAAACATATAGAACTTCAGAGCAAATATTTTATATACCAACCTCACCCCTGGTTCAATTTTACTTTTTTATTCTTATTTTCCCTTAACCTTGGCTTTTCCAAACATTTAAAATTCATTTCATCCTGCTTGCATGTTTAAAAGTTCTGATAAATAATTTTTGTTGTAACTCAGAGTACTGGTAAATAAACAACTAAACACTCTGGAATTTATTTGCAAGGGAATATATTCCAGAGTTCATAGAACTTATTTGTTGAAAAGGTAGGAAATGGCAGTAGCAACACAATCTTTCAATAATTTTGAGTAATGTTGATAAAATAATAAAGATGTAAGTCAGAGTTACAAGCAGAGATACAAATTACAGGTATAGACTAAAAAACAGCACACTTAAGTTTCCTAGGTTCACAGAGAGACACAAGCTGAGTTGCTGGTAGAACGAGTTTTCAGTCTCCCTTGCTCCCATGCTGACCATTAGTAGTATATTAAAGGAGCACACTGGAAAATTTGAACAAGAAAACAGATCCATATTTATATATGGTACTAATGGAAGATACAGACGCCGGTGGTCTAATGACCATATATTTATTGATAAGGTGAGGCTTAACCTGAAAGACCCTCTGAGCACATTTATTCCAAATCTTATGAGATGAAACTGAGTCCCATAACAGTAGCAATACATAAAGTTCACGGCTTTGAACTTAACTCTAAGTTCATGAGCGATCATATTCATCATATAAATTTATAGTCAAGGAGACTCTCAATAGTTAAGTCCATTGACTTTCAATTCCTGGTGAATGTGTATGCTGTGATCAGCTACTAAATGGGTTGTAGAAACCTCTCTTACGGGAGCGTCATGAGACTAAAGACATCACCAGGGCAGGAGAGTCAGGTGTTCATATCTTTGCTCATTCACTCCTATTCTAGGACCTACAGGGCTCAATTACAAATAAACTTTCTCCATATTTTAAATTTTCACTTGGAAATGATAGAAATTATCATTAACACATCAGAAATAATACTGCGTAACTGAACATGTGGAGAAATCACCTATTTTGTGATCTAATACGTTGGCAGGATGTTAACCAGTGTGAAACATGAGGGAAACAGACATTTCCCCAGGCAACAGACACGTCAAAGAAAGTATTTCCCATTTTACAATTTCTCAATTCATATTTGTAATAATCCAGTTTTGATAAATAACTATGTCTGGGAATTACCACAGCCTCTAATTCAGGTGCTGAGGTTCCATGAGAGAAGCTAGTAGTGCTGTCCTTACAACCCTCCTACAGCAGACCAGGTCAAGCAGGGGCCTTGGGCTCCAGTTCAGAACAGTGAGGAAGTGCCTGTGGCTTCAGGGCCAATTGCCTGGTCTGAAATCTTTCTCCTGAAATTTATTCACAAGTTACATAACTCCTGAGCTTTGATTTAATTACAGGTAAAATGTAGATAATAAGAACGTGGAGGAACAGGATTATTGAAAGGATTAAATGAGATGATGTATAATAAGGAGTACAGCAACTGAATAAGCTTTTGATAATGTCTAAATAAAAATGCTTTGCATGTTGTTTTTAAGTGAGGAATTTTAAGCTTGATAATGTGCTTATTTCTTGTCCATGCCAGCTTTATTTAAATTAACTGATATAAAGGATACCTTAACATAGTTTATAAAAGGCTTTTATCTTAGATCCTTTAGTTAGCTTAGATTTAAAATAGTAGAATTAAGATCATGAATTCATCAAATATTTTTAAGCAAGAAGAATTATGTTCACAGTTCAATTTTGAAATTAAAGAGAACACAAAAAAGATTGATGGAGAATAAATGTCTGACATCTTTTATAACTATTCTTTATTGAAAACTGTATCATTCAATCCATAAAAGGGGCTTTAGAAAACCACTTTCTCAAGTTAAACCTGGTCAAATGGGAGGTTTTACTTACATTAATAAATCGAATGAACAGTTTTAATTAAAAACTGATGCTATTTTCAAAATAATGTTGAAGAGTAGATTTCTGATCAATTGTAACTGCCAGATGGGAGATTTTCATAAGCTGTTTTTAATATTTCACTTTCATGAGCACATCACTTTAATATGCTGCCTACTAATCTCAAATATAAATGCTATTCAATCACGGTATTAAAATACTGCAATAACTTAAGTACTTTTCTGTAATTTTTGTTTATAGACTTTAAATATAAGGCATGAAATTCAATAATTGAATTAACAAAGCTTTTCATCAAATTACTTTAAGTAAATTTCCAGAGCAAGCACATTGACGAGGAATTACGACATACCTGGTCCCTAAGTTAATGTTGTGCCCGAGATGACAATTCGACAAGTGTCACTGATGACTGCAATGAGAAAAAAGTAATGTATATGTGCGTGTTCCATAGGATTTTTATTTATATTAAGTTTTATGAAATTAAGTTACATTGATATTTATAGTTGAATGTGTTAGAGTTAGTATAAAAGAGAAGGGGAAGCATTGCTTATTTGGGACAGTTTACATTTGTCTAAAAATGACATTTTGCTTTTGCAAAAAATTTTGACATTCATCATTTTATCTGATTCTCAAGATAACCCTGTGATGTAGGGAGGCCATTACTTACTCTGCTTAATAAGTAGGAAAACTGAGAAACATAGAGATTTAAGGGTTTGCTAAAGACACAACACTGATTATAGAGCCCAGGTCTGGAGCGCCCATGATGGTATTCTCTTTTCACTACTTATCCCACATTTAGGGAGAGGTAAAAGGGCTGAATCTCACTCATATTCCTTAGTTAAATGTGACAAGTATTAGAACCTAGAAAGGAAAGAATGAGAAGAATTCATTTTTTACTTTCTCTTAAAATTTCTCAAAAAGCATATAACTATTTTTTGCTTTTTTCTTCACCAGAAGGGGAAAAAAAAGGCAGTAAGAGAACTAGTTGCAAAGTGATCCAAAAAAGTGATAGCAGAGTCTTTATAGACTGACACCATCAGATGAACCACCAACAAACCAAATGAATAAATAGACACCTTGCTCATCTCTAGCTCAGGACTGGACTATGTCCTCTCTTTTTTATTTTGGCTTATGCTCTCACTTTTTTGAAGAAAGTTGCTTTCAAATTCCCTTGCCAGGTTCAAAAAAGGGTTGGAGGATTTTCATAAGGAGCTATACTAGAAATTTTAGAATTTAGCAGCCATAATGAAGCCAAGGATCAAATGGAGGTCAGGGTATAATACATGGTCACAATTTGGAAAGAAGTCATTTAGAGATGGAAACGTCTTCCAAGACATGGGCGTGTGTTTATAAAGAGGGTCAGAATTTGTAAGATCAAGAGTAAAAATACAGAGTATGATATTCTTTCTGTATATGAAGGCCAAGGATAAATAAAATATCCCTGAAAGCAACCCTCAAGGAAGCCCAGATCAAATAAATGCAGAGTTTTAAACAGTGTTAACAAGAGTTTCAATCAGAATCAACAAGATCAAATCCCAAATGACATTTCAGTATTTTTAAGGCAAAATACCTGTGCTGGTCACTTTCATGTATGTTATCTGATTTTCTGTAATATCCTTATGAAGTATGCAATGATATTCCCATTTTACAGATGAAGAAATTAAGATCCAATTATTTGAGTAATTTTTCCAATTGATAAAAAATATAAGCAGGATAAATCCAAGGCTTTTGGAAATCAATGCATTTGCACTGAACTCCTGAATATATACCTACAATAGAACAGATTTTAATATGAGACACATCAGCACATTTGGCAAATATCATGAAGTTTTTTTTTGAGAACTAGTGCCAAGCACTATGGTGCTACAGAGAATCAGAGAGGCATCTTGCTGATTCTCTCTGAGGTGACAGCTATGGCTTCCTCTTTCTCATTTCATCCATGTTATAAACAACCCACCTTGAAGTCATGATCTTCATTCTGATTCAAAAAGAAAACCTGATGACTGTTTGCTTGACTCATGCTCCAGGACTATTATAATACTAAATATTTTTTAATCGAGCCTGTGTAAAGTATTCTCACAGTAAATATATTTGTAATTTTCATACGTTTTTATGGCAAAAACAACTTTACTTGTGACTGTTTCAATTAATCACTCAATCCCAGACTTGGCAATTGTTTTGTAGGCAGTGTCATATCAGGATTCTGTTAATGGAGAAATTAGAGTGACTATTAAGGAGAACATTATTAATCAAATCAGCACTTTTTTCCAGCTATCCTTTACAGACACTGATGATGGGATAAGAAAGATAATTCCTTTGGTGAAAGCCAGTAAGTTGCCTTTTTATTGGCAGAAAAGTTGGGGATAAAATAAAGAGTGCGTTGACTGAAAAGTCTTAGACTAAGGCACAGCTTATATAAAATTTGTTGTATTGCCTTGCAAAGGTTATGAGTCCAACTAAGGAAAAGTAGTAGTCTCGTCTGAAAAGCCCAGCTTCCATGAGTCTAGAGGGCCGACTCAATAATGCTTATAGGACATCAGAAGTTTGTCATATAAACTCCCTAGCCAAGGCTAAGATTTGCTTTGTTATCTAGTATGGCATTGATTTTTGGGTTAATTACTCTTTCCTGAGAAAATAAGAAGTAAGATGATGTTTGTACGAACATTCACTTTTAAAAATAGGCAAAATTTGATGTGGAAGGCTAAAGAGTAGCATCCAGTTAAAATGGGCCATGACTGCATTATTTGAATAAATTCAAGGTCAAATTCCACCCGGTACAGAATATTCACATGAAATAAAAACTTGACACAACATGGTTAGGATATGCGATAAAGATTGCTAAGTGTTCACAAAACTTCCTCTTTTTTCCTTCTGGGCATACCAGTCAAGTACATTTCCTAGTCTCCCTTACAGATAGGTGGGGCCATGTGAGCTTTCATAAATAGGGCACAGACAAATCCCCCAAGCAGACTTCCATGCTCTCGTTCTCTTCCTTCACCCAGCAACCAGAGCAGTTTCCAGTGGAGGCATCTGAGATCCTAAGGATCCTAGGGATAGAAAAGCCACTAGGTGAAAGGAACTTGGATTCTCTCAACCCATACTGAACAGAAACATGAGCAAGAAATAAAGTTCTCAGTGATTTAGATCACTGTAATTTGGTGTTCGTTTTGCATACAGCAATCCCTGGTCTGACCAATACAGCACCATTTTTATCACTCAACAACTGTTAGTTTTCAAGTCTCCCAACCTCCCTATTTTCTAACTCTCTTATGTTTGAAGAAACAAACCTTATGTGCCTTCTCAGATTCTCTTGACCACCTTTTTCTTTCTCTCTTTTGGTCAGGTCCCCATTCATATCAGGTCACTTCTCCCTTTTTGGACTTGGTTGAAATAACACTCTTTAATACAAGGGATCTCTCTTCCTGAGTGGCACCAAAGGGTCAGATAATGCAACCCAATGCTACAAAGGTAAAAACTCTCCATGGAGTTTGACAAATAGGTAATTTGAGATGGGAGTGAGCTGAGGAGACAAACTTCTTTTTTCTTTCTCGTAGGCATGCTTTATTCTTATCAGAATAAACTTCCAGATAAGTTCTATGTGCTGAGTGAACACATCTGCTAAGCAACCTGCATATCTCATCATGCAATGGTGACCAGTGTTGTAAGACAATGCATTAAATTGCTCTGCAAATTTCCTTGCCTCATTTGCATTTTCCTTCTTATTTCAGATGGCTTGCATCTTTCAAAAACATAATAGCATCTTATTCCTTACCTTTCTCTACTTACTGTTATTCAGCATAAGTCCTCCTCTGGGTAGACGAACACTTTGAAGTCCAAACACTTACTATCATTTTTGCCCTGGGAAGTTTCAAAATGAGTTAACTTTCTTAGAATATAATTGAATACAGAAAAAAATTAAAAGAACCTAGAATTGGATATTAGTAATATAATTTCATTATGTTGTTTTAATTTCCTAAAGATCAGAAATAACTATATTCAAAATTTAAATGAGACATATTTCAAAGTCAAATATTGGCTATGTGAGTTTTACCAGGAGCTCTTGTTCTCTTCTACCAATTCAGATGGTCAAAGTTTGTATCATATAAAAAAGAAAACAATGAATCTGTCTCTTCTTTAGCTCCTGGGCATTTTATATATGTTTCCTCACTTAATCTTTACCATTGTCCCATAAGGTAGGTGTTACCCTCATTTTCTACAGAGAAAACAGAGGCTCAGAAGTTTGAAAGCTTTGCATAAAATTACTTAACAATCAGTTATTGAGCTATAATTCAAACTCAGATTTGATACCCAAGTCCATCTAGAAGATTAAAAAGATACATTAACATTTATAGGCTAAAATACTTTTGAAAAAGCCAGAAGTATCTACATTATTTTGCTAAGGTATATTCTTATAATAAGTAGGGTTCCATAAAGAATACCAAGATAATAAGTTATATCCCTCTGATCTGAAAGAATTAACTCAACTTTTTAAATGTAACTTTCACCTAAGGCATAGTTTCCTCAGTAAGAAATTCTGGCATACTTAATAAAGTAACAGATGCTATCTCAACGAACACAAAATATAAGAGCATTCTTCTTTCACTGGGCATTTGGCCACTTGTAAGGGAAATCAGGCAGCTGGGTCATAGCACAGTAAATTATTTAAAAGTCAAATATGCTCACCCCACACCATATGCTGAAACAAGTTCCAGATGTAGTATTAAAAAAGTTTAATATTTTGAAAATCAAGCCAAAGAAAATGAAAATAATATTGAATACTTATCAAAACAAATGACAAAGAAATCATTTTCTGTGCTTTGAATTTATAAAGAATACACAAAGGAAAATAACAAATGTTACCATAATATTTGAAATGTTAATGTTAAAAAAACAAAAACTTTGGGAAATTTTTCAGCCAATGTGGCACTGGATTAAAAACTTGATTACATATTTTTATGTGTATAAAACATGGAATATTCCGGGCTTCCCTGGTGGCGCAGTGGTTGAGAGTCCGCCTGCCGATGCAGGGGACACAGGTTCGTGCCCCGGTCCGGTAAGATCCCACATGCCACGGAGCGGCTGGGCCCGTGAGCCATGGCTGCTGAGTCTGCGCGTCCGGAGCCTGTGCTCCACAACGGGAGAGGCCACAACAGTGAGAGGCCCACGTATCGCAAAAAAAAAAAAAAAAAAAAAAAAAAAATGGAATATTCAAACTTCCAATAGAAAGTCACTAAGAATATAATAGAAAAACTGGCAATAGCTTAAACAGATAACATTAAAAAGAAAAATAATATCAAATACAGATTTGAAAATATTTAAACTTTCTAGTAGCCAGAAAGTGTAAGTTAAAACAAATACCATTTTGACATGTGAAACAAAAATAAAAAAGTAACTAAATGCCCAAAATGCTGGTAAAAGTGCAATGAATTCACCATCCCATTCATTCCTGATGACAATATAAATTGGTACAATTCTTATAGAAAGCAATTTGGCAAATACCTTGTCAAAGTTGGGCCCAATATTCACAGACCAATGAATCTGGCCTGAGGAAATCAGCCAAAATATATACAAAGATAAATTTACTAAGGCCCAGCATTACACTAAGGACAATTAGAAGCAACTCACCATCTAATAGTAGAGGAATGTTTTAGGACATTATCACATTTCCACTGGATAAGACACCTGGCTGTTTTTACAATATTACTTGTAAGGCCTGTTCAAGAATGAAGACTAGCATTTAAAATAAGTATTTCCTGAAACAAAATTATATGGTTCTGATTATTATTATAAGTACACTTTTAATCTTGTAAGAGGACTTCCGGGAAGATGGCAGAAGAGTAAGACTCGGAGATCACCTTCCTCCCCACAGATACACCAGAAATACATCTACACATGGAACAACTCCTACAGAACACCTACTGAATGCTGGCAGAAGACCTCAGACCTCCCCAAAGCCAAGAAACTCCCCACGTACCTGGGTAGGGCAAAAGAAAAAAGAATAAACAGACACAAAAGGATAGGAATGGGACCTGCACCAGTGGGAAGGAGCTGTGAAGGAGGAGAGGTTTCCACACACTAGGAAGCCCCTTCGCGGGCGGAGACTGCGGGTGGCGGAGGGGGAAGCTTCGGAGCCGCACGGAGGAGAGCACAGCAACAGGGGTGCGGAGGGCAAAGCGGAGAGATTCCCGCACAGAGGATCCGTGCCGACCAGCACTCACCAGCCCGAGAGGCTTGTCTGCTCACCCGCCGGGGCGGGCGTGGCTGGGAGTTGAGGCTCGGCTTCGGTCGGAGCGCCGGAAGAGGACTGGGGTTGGCGGCGTGAACACAGCATGCAGGGGGTTAGTGCACCACGGCTAGCCGGGAGGGCGTCCAGGGAAAAGTCTGGACCTGCCGAAGAGGCAAGAGACTTTTTCTTCCCTCTTTGTTTCCTGGTGTGCGAGGAGAGGGGATTAAGAGCGCTGCTTAAAGGAGCTCCAGAGACGGGCGCGAGCCACGGCTAATAGCGCGGACCCCAGAGACGGGCATGAGACGCTAAGGCTGCTGCTGCCACCACCAAGAAGCCTGTGTGCGAGCACAGGTCACTATCCACACCCCGCTTCTGGGGAGCCTGTGCAGCCCGTCACTGCCAGGGTCCCGGATCCAGGGACAACTTCCCCGGGAGAACGCACAGCGCGCCTCAGGCTGGTGCAACGTCACGCCGGCCTCTGCCGCCGCAGGCTCGTCCCGCACTCCGTACACCTCCCTCCCCCGGCCTGAGTGAGCCAGAGCCCCCGAATCAGCGGCTCCTTTAACCCCGTCCTATCTGAGCGAAGAACAGTCGCCCTCCGGTGACCTACACAAAGAGGCAGGGCCAAATCCAAAGCTGAACCCCTGGGAGCTGTGAGAACAAAGAAGAGAAAGGGATATCTCTCCCAGAAGCCTCAGAAGCAGCGGATTAAAGCTCCACAAACAACTTGATGTACCCTGCATCTGTGGAATACATGAATAGACAACGAATCATCCCAAATTAAGGAGGTGGGCTTTGACAGCAAGATTTATGATTTTCTCCCCTTTTCCTCTTTTTGTGAGTGTGTATGTGTATGCTTCTGTGTGAGATTTTGTCTGTATAGCATTGCTTCCACCATTTGTCCTAGGGTTCTATCTGTCCGTTATTTGGTTTTTTTTTAAATTTTTTTTCTTAATAATTATTTTTTATTTTAATAACTTTGTTTTATTTTACTTTATCTTCTTTCTTTCTTTCTTTCCTTCCTTCCCTCCTTTACACAACGAATCATCCCAAATTGAGGAGGTGGACTTTGAGAGCAAGATTTATGATTTTATTCCCATTTTCCTCTTTTTGTGAGTGTGTATGTGTATGCTTCTGTGTGAGATTTTGTCTGTATAGCTTTGCTTCCACCATTTGTCCTAGGGTTCTATCTGTCCTTTTATTTTCCTCTAATAATTATTTTTTTATTTTAATGACTTTATTATATTTTATCTTATTTTATTTTACTTTACCTTCTTTCTTTCTTTCCTTCCTTCCCTCCTTCGTTCCTTCCTCCCACCCTCCCTCCCTCCCTCCTTTCGTTCTTTCTTTCTTTCTACTTCTACTAATTCTTCCTTTCTACTTTTTCTCCCTTTTATTCTGAGCCGTGTGGATGAAAGGCTCTTGGTGCTGCAGCCAGGAGTCAGTGCTGTGCCTCTGAGGTGGGAGAGCCAACCTCAGGACACTGGTACACAAGAGACCTCCCAGCTCCACATAACATCAAATGGTGAAAATCTCCCAGAGATCTCCATCTCATCACCAGCACCCAGCTTCACTCAACAACAAGCAAGCTACCGTGCTGAACATCCTATGCCAAACAACTAGCAACACAGGAACACAACCCCACCCATTAGCAGAGAGGCTGCCTAAAATCATAGTAAGTCCACAGACACCCCAAAACACACCACCAGACGTGGACCTGCCCACCAGAAAGACAAGATCCAGCCTCATCCACCACAACATAGGCACTAGTACCCTCCACCAGGAAGCGTACACAACCCACTGAACCAACCTTAGCCACTGGGGACAGACACCAAAAACAACGGGAACTACGAACCTGCAGCCTGCAAAAAGGAGACCCCAAACACAGTAAGGTAAGCAAAATGAGAAGACAGAAAAACACACAGCAGATGAAGGAGCAAGATAAAAACCCACCAGACCTAACAAATGAAGAGGAAATAGGCAGTCTACCTGAAAAAGAATTCAGAATAATGACAGTAAAGATGATCCAAAATCTTGGAAATAGAATAGACAAAATGCAAGGAACATTTAACAAGGACATAGAAGAACTAAAGATGAAACAAACAATGATCAACAACACAATAAATGAAATTAAAAATACTCTAGATGGGATCAATAGCAGAATAACTGAGGCAGAAGAACGGATAAGTGACCTGGAAGATAAAATAGTGGAAATAACTACTGCAGAGCTGAATAAAGAAAAAAGAATGAAAAGAACTGAGGACAGTCTCAGAAACCTCTGGGACAACATTAAACGCACCAACATTCAAATTATAGGGGTTCCAGAAGAAGAAGAGAAAAAGAAAGGGACTAGGAAAATATTTGAAGGATTATAGTTGAAAACTTCCCTAATATGGGAAAGGAAATAGTTAATCAAGTCCAGGAAGCACAGAGAGTCCCATACAGGATAAATCCAAGGAGAAATACGACAGTAACACAATCGTAGTAGGGGACTTTAACACCCCACTTTCACCAATGGACAGATCATCCAAAATGAAAATAAATAAGGAAACACAAGCTTTAAATGATACATTAAACAAGATGGACTTAATTGATATATATAGGACATTCCATCCAAAAACAACAGAATACACTTTCTTCTCAAATGCCCATGGAACATTCCCCAGGATAGATCATCTCTTGGGTCACAAATCAAGCCCTGGTAAATTTAAGAAAACTGAAATCGTATCAAGTATCTTTTCCAACCACAACGCTATGAGACTAAATATTAATAACAGGAAAAATCCTGTAAAAAATGCAAACACTTGGAGGCTAAACAATACACTACTTAATAACGAAGAGATCACTGAAGAAATCAAAGAGGAAATCAAAAAATACCTAGAAACAAATGACAATGACAACACGGTGATGCAAAACCTATGGGATGCAACATAAGCAGTTCTAAGAGGGAAGTCTATAGCAATACAATCCTACCTTAAGAAACAAGAAACATCTCAAATAAACAACCTAACCTTTCACCTAAAGCAATTAGAGAAAGAGGAACAACAATCCCACAAAGTTAGCAGAAGGAGAGAAATCATAAAGATCAGATCAGAAATAAATGAAAAAGAAATGAAGGAAACAATAGCAAAGATCAATAAAACTAAAAGCTGGTTCTTTGAGAAGATAAACAAAATTGATAAACCATTAGCCAGACTCATCAAGAAAAAAAGGGAGAAGACTCAAATCAATAGAATTACAAATGAAAAAGGAGAAGTAACAACTGACACTGCAGAAATACAGAGGATCATGAGAGATTACTACAAGCAGCTATATGCTAATAAAATGGACAACGTAAAAGAAATGAACAAATTCTTAGAAAAGCACAACCTTCTGAGACTGAAACAGGAAGAAATAGAAAATATAAACAGACCAATCACAAGCACTGAAATTGAAACTGTGATTTAAAATCTTACAGCAAACAAAAGCCCAGGACTAGATGGCTTCACAGGCGAATTCTAACAAACATTTAGAGAAGAGCTAACACTTATCCTTCTCAAACTCTTCCAAAATATAGTAGAGGGAGGAACACTCCCAAACTCATTCTACAAGGCCACCATCACCCTGATACTAAAATTAGACAAAGATGTCACAAAGAAAGAAAACTACAGGCCAATATCACTAATGAACATAGACGCAAAAATCCTCAACAAAATACTAGCAAACAGAATCCAACAGCACATTAAAAGGATCATACACCATGATCAAGTGGGGTTTATCCCAGGAATGTAAGGATTCTTCAATATACGTAAATCAATCAATGTGATAGACCATATTAACAAATTGAAGAATAAAACCCATATGATCTTCTCAATAGATGCAGAAGAAACTTTTGACAAAATTCAGCACCCATTTAGGATAAAAACCCTCCAGAAAGGAGGCATAGAGGGAACTTACCTCAACATAATAAAGGCCATATATGACAAACCCACAGCCAACATCGTACTCAATGGTGAAAAAGTGTACTCAATTTCCACAAAGATCAGGAACAAGACAAGGTTGCCCACTCTCACCACTATTATTCAACATTGTTTTGGAAGTTTTAGCCACAGAAATCAGATAAGAAAAAGAAATAAAAGGAATCCAAATCGGAAAAGAAGTAAAGCTGTCACTGTTTGCAGATGATATGATACTATACATAGAGAATCCTAAAGATGCTACCAGAAAACTACTAGAGCTAATCAATGAATTTGGTAAAGTAGCAGGATACAAAATTAATGCACAGAAATCTCTGGCATTCCTATACACTAATGATGAAAAATCTGAAAGTGAAATTAAGGAAACACTCCCATTTACCATTGCAACAAAAAGAATAAAATACCTCAGAATAAACCTACCTAAGGAGAAAAAAGACCTGTATGCAGAAAACTATAAGACACTGATGAAAGAAATTAAAGATGATATGGAGAGATATACCATGTTCTTGGATTGGAAGAATCAACATTGTGAAAATGACTCTACTACCCAAAGCAATCTACAGATTCAATGCAATCCCTATCAAACTACCACTGGCATTTTTCACAGAACTAGAACAAAAAATTTCACAATTTGTATGGAAACACAAAAGACCCCGAATAGCCAAAGCAATCTTGAGAAAGAAAAATGAAGCTGGATGAATCAGGCTCCCTGACATCAGACTATAGTACAAAGCTACAGTAATCAAGACAGTATGGTACTGGCACAAAAACAGAAATACAGATCAATGGAACAGAATAGAAAGCCCAGAGATAAACCCACACACATACGGTCACCTTATTTTTGATAAAGGAGGTAAGAATATACAATGGAGAATAGACAGCCTCTTCAATAAGTGGTGCTGGGAAAACTGGACAGCTACATGTAAAAGAATGAAATTGGAACACTCCCTAACACCATACACAAAATTAAACTCCAAATGGATTAAAGACCTGAATGTAAGGCCAGAAACTATCAAACTCTTAGAGGAAAACACAGGCAGAACACACTATGACATAAATCCCAGCAAGATCCTTTTTGAACCACCTCCTAGAGAAATGGCAAAAAAAACAGAAATAAACAAATGGGACATAATGAAACTTCAAAGCTTTTGCACAGCAAAGGAAACCATAAACAAGACAAAACGGCAACGCTTAGAGTGGGAGAAAATATTTGCTAATGAAGCAACTGACAAAAGGATTAATCTCCAAAATTTACAAGCAGCTCAGGCAGGTCAATATCAGAAAAACAAAGAACCCAATCAAAAAATGGGCGGAAGAGCTAAATAGACATTTCTCTAAAGAAGATATACAGATTGCCAACAAACACATGAAAGAATGTTCAACATCATTAATCATTAGAGAAATGCAAATCAAATCCACAATGAGATATCATCTCACACTAGTCAGAATGACCATCATCAAAAAATCTACAAACAATAAACGTTGGAGAGGGTGTGGAGAAAAGGTAATCCTCTTGCACTGTTGGTGGGAATGTAAATTGATACAACCACTATGGAGAACATTACGGAGGTTCCTCAAAAAACTAAAAATAGCACGACCTTACAACCCAGCAATCCCACTACTAGGCATATACCCTGAGAAAACCATAATTCAAATAGAATCATGTACCACAATGTTCATTGCAGCTCTATTTACAATAGCCAGTACATAGACACAACCTAAATATCCATCGACAGATGAATGGATAAAGAAGATGTGGTGCATATATACAATGAAAT